>NW_016690184.1:921758-931689 GCF_001604755.1 Lepidothrix coronata
TTTTATTTTATTTTATAGTACTAGAATACAGCTCCAGTAACTTTATGACACTGGTCACTGAATTTCAGTAGCCTTTCCTAAAGTCTATTTACCATTGTTATGAAACAGTGTATAACATACAAATGAAATTAGTAGCATTTTCTTCAAAGAAATGAGATCCTTGTGGGCTCCTTTCCAACTCAGAATATTATGTGATTCTATGATCATAATGTCACTACAATAGCACTGTTTCAGACATTATCTTTCCAAGATGAACTAAGTAAATTAAATACCATACAATAAAAATAAAAATATGTTTAGTTATGGGGGATAATCCAGTATATGAAGGCACTATAAGGCTAACTAACAACATCCCCCAACTACCCACACCAAAAAATAAAAATTAAAAAAAAAAATCCCTACCCTCAATCTATATGCAACTTACTGTTTTTCTCAAGATTCTTCTTTTGAAATTAGTGTATACAAGAATTTTAATTCAAAAAAGGTTTTGATCACTTCAGAGAAACATGTTTTTGTTTTCATCAACTTTATACAGCTCAGTACCTCTCACTCCTTTTCACTAAGAAAAGGCTTTGATAGACTTACCATAAAATCCCAGGAACACTAATGAGCAAGAAGTTAGATGCCTAAAATTTGAGTTCCCTGTAACTCTAAATATTAAATATCTTAATGCTAAATATAAGATTATTAAGAGTTCAAAACTTTGAGGAGTTTAGATGTACCTCTAAGCTTGCCATTATTTTACAAACTAGCTGCTTAGTTTGATCTGCTTTGTGGCATATGAAAAGAAAATACCTCCACAACTGAGATGATTAAATGTTAGTAAATGTACATTAAAAAAAACAGAAGTACCATAGAAGTGGATTGGAAGAAAAAGAAAATAACTGAAGCATGCATATATTGATATTACTTGAAATTAAGCTGAGTATTATCATAACAGTTTAAAAACATAGCAAATGTTTTCTTACAGTTCAAATTTGTAGCAAATTCATTCTTTTTCTTGGAATGCAAATTCTACTTTCCATGAAAGAAATTGCTTTATGATTCTCTATATAATCAGTGAAAAGGTATTTTCTGTGAAATCCATAGTAATTGAAAATCATATGTTTGTTTTGTTTTCTAAGGGAAGGATGTTTGAAAAGCAATACTTAGCACTTTCCAAGTAAAAAACATTTTGTTAATTGTATATGGTAATGCAGAGCATGCAACAATGGTGAAGCAGAATATGAGAAGACCCACACCACAAACTTTAAAATTAAAATCACACAGAGATGCATATATTATTGCTCCATACCTGTGTAAATTTCTGTAAAAACAGAGAAAATCAGAAGTTGAATATATTATTTAAGTACCTTTTTTCTTCAAAATATAGAAGTTTATAATGATTAAACAATAAAGATATGTCTGTGTCCACATCTGTGAATTTCATATTTCAACACAAAAACATGTTTCACTCTTTCTCAGAAAACAAAAGAATTCTACTAAGGAAAACAATTAATGAAAATTTATTTCTTACTGAAATGTACAGGTATGCATTTCATTCTTTATCTTATCTAAATCAGCATTCAACTGAAATTAAGAGTATGTGTGGAAAATTTACAGAAAACTTTTATCAAACTCAATTTTTCCTTATGGCCTAGGACCTGTGTTTGTCATTTTGAATTATAGTAATGGCTACCTTTAGTTCAGGTAGTCAAACCATTCTGTGTTTTGAGATTCCATTTTCATTTTCTTAAAATTGGACAGATATTATTTATAGCAGCTGATATCAAGATTATAATTGATCACTTTTATTTGTGTACACAATAAATAGGCCACTCTGTGGAAAAATAAAGCTACAAACATTTGTTTCCAAAGCCAAAAAAACCATTCTGAAATTTGGTAAACTTTTCTTTGAGCAACAGCAATGTCCTCATAATTTGTAGAGCAACCAGGGAAAAGGTAACCACGTTTTAAGTGTGAAAAACTGTGATTTGCACATGCTTTCTGGAAAGCTAAGGGACAGATTTTTATTTTTAATGAATATATCTTGTATCATCTACATTAATTAAATCTGCTCTCTGTAACAGAGATCTTGTACACCATTCTCACAGAATGATGGATGAAATTCAAACCCCTTATCAGATATAGATGACTGGATTTACACATGCAGTATTCCCAGAGTAATCATGGCTGTAAAGGCTTAGAAATTTTTTCTTGTGGATCAAGATGTGTCCCAAGGTGGAAACTAAAAGCAGAGTTGAAACTACAGCATCTACCTCACTGAATTTATGTGGACAGAGTTAGCAAACAGGACTTTTAGAGATGCCTTTGTGTTTTCAGTGCTGTTCTGGAAGGCCATGGGTCTCCTACAGATCTTATGGATATCTAACATATCCAAGAGAGTCTCAATTGACACTAGAAATGACTAGGAAAAAGACTTGGTCTCTGAATTATTTTTTGGAGACAGAAGCAGCTGTCAATACAAAAAGCAATAGAAATATCGGAGAAAATTGTCAAAGTCCTGCAGTGACTTCTTATGTGCATCAACAGCAAGTCCTGGCTCATACTGATTCCTGTTTAGGCATTGCATATCCTTCTTTATTGGTCTGAGGATATGCATTTTCTAGGTAATATGCCACAAATGTGGCCACTCTGCTTCTCTTCCCTCAAAAAGCTCCTACGTGACGCAGAGTGCCCTTCATATATCAATGCACTTGGTTGCATTTTTCCCCTAAATAAAATTTTATTTGACTGTTCATTGTCAAGACAGTGAAAAAAACAGATAAAACCCGATGTTGAACAGGATGTAGTGCTTTATGGTGTAACACAGAGATATGCTACAAAGAGGCACAGGTCTTGTAAACCTGCCTTTTTGCATGGGTCTTGGCACAGGAAAGACTGAGGTTTGGTCTATGAGCACTGGAAAAGTAATAGCTCCATTATCTCTATTCTAGTTTTTTTGCCTTCATGAGCACTTACATTTCTTACTTATTATCTGTTTTGTAATTAGCTGTTCCCATAATAGAATGTCCTGTGCTGAAAACTCCATTATCACTCTTGTTTTTCAACAGACTTAAGCATTTTTTTTTCTGCTGAGTTGCCTTTCTTACTAGTTTACTTTCTTTTGCAACATGTTTAATGGTCAATTACCATTTTTGCTTTAATCTTAATTGGAACACATTTGGAGACATGTTTCATTAAGTCTGCCACAAATAAGTAGACATTTCCTCAGAACTGAATTTCAATTTTCCTCTACAATTGCATATATTTCATTATAAAGGTCATATCTCTTAGCAACACCTAGACCAAATACATACAGTGCCTTTTTTTAAACAAGTCATGTAATAATTTGGATCAAATGATAAAAGTCTTTGCTACATTTAGTAAAAACAAGTTACTAAACAGCTGAGGTTTTTTTTTTTTTAAGAAAAAAATCATGTCAATTCTTACAGAACTATTACATATTAAATACACAGTCTCTAACTGAAATGAGCATTTTAATGCTTTCTTTCTCCCTGAGCTTTCTTTGGGAATAGCAGAATACTGGCTCAGTCAATGGGTCACAGAAATTTTCTTAGTTAGTTTCATCTTTGCCTTAAATACTGGTGTAGAAAATGGGGAAAATTTGCAGTTCTGGTGTGATAGTGCAAGATCTGTTGTTAGCTATCAATAATAACAAAGGAGAATAAAGCAGCCTTATACGTTTTACTTTATCTTCTGTAAAAATGAGCTGGTCTAGGAATTGCAGTGGGATCATTCAACTTTTTACACGCTAAGAATGCTGAAAAGCAGCATGCATGACACAGGGACAAACTCACTTTGCTACACTCTCAGCAAGGACTGATGTCTAATAGTTGTGACTAACTTCATTGATGTGGCTGGGTGATACATAAAAATGTTGGCACTTCAAAGCTGTGAACAGTAAGGTTGCATTTATTACTATGGACCTGACTGTTAGAAGAATATTTGAATATGCCTCAAAACAACAAAACCACCAATTTGAACAGCATGGATATAAATATAGATATTTAATAATTGCAGTGCTCTTGAATACATTTGAATTTTTAATGGAACAAGACACTATTTCCTGATAGAGCCATTGGAGCATTCTACCTTCCATGAAGATTTTGGACCTCTAAATGAGATACAGCCTCACCGTATGTTTCTCACAAGTTCTGCTTTCTGCTGAAGCACTTAATATTAATTCTATAATAACTGCAATTTCATTATAGAAAGGCTCCAATTGTAGAATCAATATATTAATAGAAAAGTTATTATAATAACTCCACAACTAAGATAGTATAATGTAATCAAACTCATAACAGTAATAATATTAAAATTTTGATTTGTCCTGCAGCCAAATCAAGTTTATCTTCCTTCCTTCTCCCAGTTCCAATTGTTACTTTATCAGTAGGGAATGCAACAGCTGATTCCTTCTCGGTTTCTGAACTTAACTTCGGAATGTCCACTGATAAAAAGTGTTCTATATACATGACTATACTTGTTGTACCTCAGTTATGATAGAAAACAAGTGGAGGAGGGAGATATTTCTAAAAAGAGTAGAATATTTGCAGGTACTAATATATTACAACCAAGCAGAGGCAACTATACCAGAAATATACTGAGGTTAAATCCTGTATGTAAAGAACATTACACTGCAGTATACGTAAGCAGCAGCAAGCATGGAAAGTTGCATTTCAGCTTTTGTGTGAAGTGTAATAATGTTTTGTACTATACAAGTTACTGGCAGAACACTAGTGAAAGCAGACAGAAACAGAGAATTGGACTTTTATAACTGGACTGTCATTTTTGATTAATTAGAACACATTCACAAACACATACAGTACTTCCAGCATAGGCAACTATTATAAATGGCAAAAGCATATTATACAAATCTGGATGCTATTTTTTTTCTTTATTTAACCTTAGTCACAGGCTCAGTGAGGCTCAGTAACTTCTAGGATTTCTGTGTGGGTTTACATAGGAATCTCATTCTGTAACCTGGTATAGATTTTCCTTCGTTAATCAAATCTTGAGCTTTTCCAAAACAAGGTCAAAAGAGTTATGGTGTAAAAGTATTTGGACTTTGAAGTTCATTTTTTATATCTTATCAGGACTACAGGTAAAACTCAATGATTTTAGAAAACAGAAAATCAATTTGCTCCTCCACAGGACAAGGACTTTGGAGGAAATAGGATGAAAATACTTCAGTTATCATATTTAGTAATTAGAAAATTATTAGAAGTTGACAAGGATGTTATTTCATATCTGAATTATGCCTAGATGGACTGTTAGTACACTCAAGGTGTTCATCTAAACATTTGAGAAAAGTCAAAGGTAACAATTTCAGTGGCAAAAATTCCAATGAAATACTAAAATATATAGAAAGACCAGTGATTTACACTAGCTGTGGGGAAATCTTCTCTCAGAGGAACACTAATGGAGAAGAATATATTAATTTTGTCACCATGTAACACCAGCAGCATCAGAAGATATACTTCTCCAGTACTCTCCATTTTCTAAAAAAAGTTTTGTGCCCACAAGAAAAGTAAATCCTCATTCAGATATCAGGTTTGAAGAGTTAATTTGCACAGCCTGGACTGTGGGCATTTGAAGAAAAATATATACCAATGCCCAAGCATCACTTTTCTTAAAAGCCTTGGATGTCTTCCAGTATTCTGTGGAAGCCAATGGAATGAGTTAAAACATTTTGTCAAAGTAGACAAATCTATGCTTTAAAAAAACCAACAAAACAAACCCACTGCACCTCCCAAGAAAAATACAAGAAACTATGAGTGCACAGAAATATTTTAATTAAATTTCTGTGACTTTTCTTATTCATATAGGATTAATTTAACAGTTTGTTAAAATTTATTAAAATAAAAAAAGTAAACATTCAGGATATCAAAAAGTTTGCGGCACATAAAAACAAGTAGTAGCTATACTTGCTCTCAATAGACTTGAAATGTGAAGAAAGTAAAAATTTTTTTCCTTTCTAAAAACAAGAGGAAATCAAGGGGAAGTAAAAACAAAATGGAAAAATCAAAACTTCCTGGTCATAATCATGCACAGTCTCCTTGTCAAAATGAACAAATGAGAAGAGTCAAGAAAATAAAGAAGAAAATGAGATAAACATGTAGAAACCAGTTTCTACACATAGAATCAATTTCTAGCTCAGTCTGACAGGCTACCTTTAGAAGAATGCACCTGAATGTCCACATCATGCTCTGTATTCCATATTTCTCCATTCAGTATAATAGAGGTCTGTTCTACACTTCCTGATCAACTGGTAAATGTTCCTAATATATTACACGTTCCTAGTAGTAAAGCATGCCCTTCAAGTCAGATTTTGTGATTAGAGAATCAAATCTTTGCAATATATTATGGAAATACAACTTCAGATTGTTTTCCAAGTAAATGACAGCATTCATAATAGAGCATTTATGGTTTTCCACTGAGAATATTGCAAGCAAGAAAATCTGTGAAAATACTTATAAGTACAACAGGTATTCCTACATAACTTCTACCATTAACATCCTATATGTACTTTCTTAACAAAGTAATTCTGTGATCTGTAATTAGTGCACACAAAGCTATTCATTACAGTAACCTGAATGTATTCACACGGTTAAAAAACATAGTTTAACTAACCATTATATTGGCTTACTGCGAATCTCTTATTATTATTTTTACTGCGAATCTCTTAAAGACTACATTTACAGCAGTTTAACACTAAATAAACAGATGGTGTGAGACTGAGGTAGAGTTTTCATATGACACTAAATCTTCTTTTATTTATACCAACATAAATCTAGGCAAGTATAAGAATTTGATCTTGGAAGGTGTTGAGTAGAGCTATAAACCAGTGAACAGTCTCAGACATGCTATACCAAGAATATAATCATAGAATAGAATATAATATAGAATAATTTAGGTTGGAAAAGACGCCTAAGATCATAGAGTCCAACCTTTGAACAATCAGCAGCTTATCAACTAAACCATAGTACTAAGTACCATGTCCAGTCATTTCTTCAACACCTCCAGGGAGGACAACTCCACTGCTTCCCTGGACAGCCCATTCCAATGCTTAAACACCCTTTCAGTGAAGAAATTCTTCCTGATGTCCAACGTGAACCTCCCCTGGCACAGCTTGAGGCCATTTCCTCTTGTCCTGTCACTGGTTGTCTGGGAGAAGAGGCTGCCCCCCCATCTTGCTACAACCACCTTTCAGGCAGTTGTAGAGAGTGATAAGGTCTTCTCTGAGCCTCCTCTTGTCCAGGCTAAAAAACCCCAGTTCCCTTAGTCGCTCTTCATATCACTTACTCTCCATAACCTTCCCCAGCTCCATTGCCTTTCTCTTGACACGCTTCAGCACCTCAATGTTTGTCTCGTAGTGAGGGGCCTAGAACTGGACACAAGTACTCAAGATGTGACCTCATTAGTGCTGAGTACAGCGGGACAGTCCTGCTGACCACACTATTTCATACAGGCCAGGATGCCATTGGCCTTCTTGGCCACCTGGACACACTGCTGGCTCATGTTCAGCTGGCTGTTGATTAGAGCCCCCAGGTCCATCTCTGCCAGGCAGCTTCCCAGCCACTCTACCCCCAGACTGTAGCACTGCCTGGGGTTGTTGTGACCCAAGTGCAGGACCCAGCACCTGGCCTCATTGAACCACATACCATTAGCCTTGGCCCATTGATCCACTGCATCCAGGTCCCTCTGAAGAGCCTTCCTACCTTTCACCCACCTTGGTGTCATCTGCGTACTGACTGAGGGTGCCCTTGATCCCCTCATCCAGATCATCAATAAAGATATTAAACAGGACTGATCCCAACACTGAGCCCTGGGGAACTGCACTAGTGACCAGCCACCAGCTGGATGTGGCTCCATTCACCACCACTCTCTGGACCTGACCATCCAGCCAGTTCTTAATCCTCCCACGCCATGGGCTAAGAGCTTTTCCAGGAGAATGCCATGGGAGATAATATAAAAGGCTTTACTTAAGTCCAGGTAGACAGTTCCGATCCACAGCCTTTCCCTCATCCACTGGGTGGGTCACCTGGTCATAAAAGGAGATCAGGTTGGTCAAGCAGGACTTCCCTTTCCTAAACCCATGCTGACTGGGCCTGATCCCCTGGTTGCTCTGTATGTGCCACATGATGGCACTCAAGGTGATCTCTTCCAAAACCTCGTCAGGCATCAAAGTCAGGCTGACAGGCCTGTAGTTTCCTGAATCCTCCTTCCAACCCTTCTTGTAGATGGTTGTCCCACTGGCAAACCTCCAGTTATCTGGCACCTTCCCATTTAGCCAGAACTGATGATAAATGATGGTAAGTGGCTTGGTGAGCTCTTCTGCCAGCTCCTCAGTATCCTTGAGTGGATCCCATCTGGTCCCATAGATTTGTGAGTGTCTAAGTGGCACAGCTGGTTATTAACTACTTTCTCCTGATATGTTCTCAGAGGATCTCAGTTACATTTTATGAATCTTGCCAGCAGGGCTTAACTTTTCCATTGAGAGTATGAGACACTGCTAGCTTCTTGAAGGTTGACTACAGAAATCTTGACTTCTTAAATTTTTAATTATTTACTTAAATATCTAAACGAATAACAAGTCTTCTGGAAATATGGCTTCTTTTGTAACAAGTACTTCAGAGACCAGTATTTCTAACCATGTACTGAAAACGATTTCACATCTTCCTGCACAGAGGCAATTCTGGTCCTGCAGTAGTCATTTACTTGTTATTGTACTAGATTTCATTCAGTAGAACATAAATTAAAACTAATAAAAATGACAAACTAAATTTTGGCCATTAATTAAAATAATAAGAACAAACACGAGTGTTTGTTCACGAGCTCACAAATAAAAAAATTTATTCAAGCATCTTGCCTAAAAGGGAGAAGTTCTCTTGTTTCAATGTATCAAGAAAATTGCCTTTTAATGATTGTCCTGGAATCCTAAGTACGTTTCATTATATTGAACTGCTAAGGAAAAATGTGTTTATATTTAATTTATAAATCAATAGGTGCTTTTAATTGACATTATCACTTGAACTAGATTTGCTCAAGAACATAACACACTTTATTTTAAATTATTTTAGCAGTGAGTACTTAAAATTTAATACCAAAATTTCTATGAAAAAGATGACAATAAACCTTGTAATTTAAATGTATTGCCTTTAAAATCCTCAAAAGAAATAATCACACAGAGTTTCTGGATTCCAAGGGAGCTATAAATTACTTTCTAATAATGAAAAAGTAATTCAGAAAATGCCATGACCAATAAAATTGTAGAGAAAACTGTAGAGAAGAAACCAATCTTTGTCATGACAGTTTAATGGACATGTAGCTCTCATTTCATAAGCAATCTTGTTCTGTTAATAAACTGATTTTAAATTAGCAATTTTTATTAATAAATAAACACAACTAGTAGATACATAAACAATGTTTCTTCACCTTACTTGCAACATAAGGCATATTTGGCTGGTTACCTTAAAAGCTTCGCTTGAGAACATAAAGGACTAATAATGTTGTAGGAAGAGTGAAATGAGTTCAGACAACTGATAGAAATGTTTTCTAAAGTTAATTATGTTTGCTTTCCCCTCTCCCTTGGTGTTCATTACCTTTAAAGGGAGCCACACATTGGCAGAAATAATTACCAGGCTGGTCAATGCAGGTGGCTCCATTCTTGCAGGGAAATGAAGCACACTCATCTATATCTGTTTCACATCTTGCACCTTTGAAAAGATGAAAGATTTGAACACTTACTAAGACAATCAGGTGCCAATTCCAATTTATTTGTACCACAAAAATCTCAAGGAACTTGTGAAGAGAAGCTAACATACATCAGCCAAATAAAGAGCCACACTACTAATATCAGCATCCATTTAGCTTTTATCATCACAAATACATGACAACTTATTTCTGAGTTGCTAAATGGTAACTAATC
>NW_016690184.1:934036-1082237 GCF_001604755.1 Lepidothrix coronata
GTCTCACCTAAAAAAATCCACTGCGCAGGCTCGAAGGGTTAATGACCTTTCCCAAATCTTCTCTCACGAAGACTGGCCATACTACTATTTTGTATCTAATATTTTTTTCTGGTCTTTGAGGTAGGAAAAAGCTGAGAAAGTATTTGCTTTTTGTATACGAATTATCCAAACAGCTAATAATGGCATCAAATTTATTATTACTTATGCCTAAAAGATAGGTAGAAACCTCCCGACTGCTTCAGAGGGGCTTTCAAGTTTTTGTTTGGCCATAGAAAAAGTATACAATAAAAATACCAATCCACTGTTATTTAGATACAGCATAAGAATTTAAATGAACATTTCAATAAAATAAGACCTCACAAAGAATTATCACAATACAATTTTATTTTATGTACAATGATAATAATAAACCAACCATAGAAACAGGTTATAGCATTTCATTACATTAAAGACATAAATATTACAGCTATTAAATTACAGATTATTTCACCTAAATGGATACCTACAATGTGGAGCAAAAAGTTAAGAGGTATGGAGTCTACTCAGGATCTGAATTCCTCTGGTTGTCTGTGTCCTCCTTAACTATTGAGAGAGAGTGTAGTGTCATCTTACTACTGTTTTAAGAGCCCTGTCCAAGTCCCTGGTGTTAGACAGGATGCATCTGGGTTACAGGGCTGATCTGCCACTCAGGGAATTCCTACTGCCCTTGATTATTTCGTCATATAGCTGATCAAAAATATATGTCTCTATATCTAGAAAGATTTTTTTTTTTACACTGTAATCTGGAATTACCATGACAGTATGCTGACATAGCCAAACTAATTTTAATCTAGTGAAATTAATGACAATGACATGCAGTGTATATTTAAAAATGAGTAGTTAAACCTGCTCAGGATCTTGGATGTACATTGGGCAGCTGACGCCCTTGTTACTGCAGACTTTTTATTACAGAGAGCACGAAGAAGATAAATTAAGGCCAACTTGCATATGGCTGTGAGTTCAAATCACATCAATGCAAGACAGACACCATATCTAAAATAGTATAAATAATTACTGGAGTGGAAATAGTCCCTTGTAGTCAGTATTTTTTACAGCTGAGTACTCTTACACAGGCAAGTAATTTTGTGTGTCAGGAAATAAAATTTTTTTCTGCCTGAATCAGAGGCACACTGCTAAATCATATCTATTGCTACTTTTGAATAACCTTCTTTTCTCCGGTTTAGGACTAACTTAAACATGTTAAACAACACCACTTTGAACCCACCTATAAAGCCAGGTGCACAGAAACAAAGATAGCCATCCAATGTCTCTTTACAGATGCTGGAGGCTCCACATGGCTGTGATAGGCAGGCAGCAACATCTGCTTCACAGAATTGACCAGTAAAACCTGATGAAAAATAGAGTAACAGACAACATAAGAAATTTACTATCACATTTAGTCCTGAAAAACAGACAAGTGATAAATCAATTTACTATGTAATTTTCTGCTCTTATGTTTCAAAATCGTATTTAGTATAGGGTAAAATATTCTAGTCTCTTTGACAGTTTCAGTTTCATATACAAAGCAATTCTAAATGGAACAAAGTCGTAATGATAATGATAAAGTCAATGGTAAAGCAGTACTTGCAATAATAATAAAATACATTCAAGACACAATGACTCTTCATGAGAATTAGATAGAATGTCAAATTCTTCAAGTGATTTTACACAAAATTCCTATTTTTATTGATACATCAGTGAGCACATTGTTGATAAAAGTCTTCCCAGTTTTAGTATGGTGTTCTGTCACCACACTAAGAAAACATCCTATGTTTCTAAACGAATAAAAAAAATAAATTGTCCCAATACATTCTCTTATAAAGCAGGTATTACAAGAACAGACATGTTTGGCAGCATATTGGTATTGATTTTTTGAACCAGTTAACTTGTAGTTAATAAGAAACTTAATCTTGTGAAAACTAAGCATCTGTGTTTCCTATTGAGGGGTATGTATGCACAACATTTAAAAAATAAATTGCAAAGATAAAACATTAAACTACATTTTACACTTTAGGTATATTGGCCATGATATAGTTTCTGAAGCCATCATCCAGTAAGAAAAATCATAATTTTCATTGATAACAGCTCCTTTATTTTTGAACACACACAATAAAAAATTGCAAGTATATATTCGTTTCACTGAAAAAAAATTCAAACAAAATAAAAGTAATTAATTGATATAAAACAATTGAAAAATCAATCCATGTGTGTGGCACTAGTATCCAAGTTCTGAATATAACTGTGAAGTTTCAAATTTTAGACACTTCTTTTGTTACTTTAGTCATAAACCCTCAGTGACTTAAAGTATAAGAAGTATAATTTTCTGGTCTCCTATTAACTGAGTACTTAAAAATTTTCTAAGTATCTTTTGTACAACAAATATCAAAATAGACTGGACCAATTTATTATAATTTAACAAGTGCAGCATGGAAAGCCTCTACAGATTTAAACCAGAGATTTGGTTCAGTGAGCTAAGCATCGTTAATTGCAATGTCTTACAAGCCAAGTCTGGCTGAAGATCTGAACTTCACATTTAATTTTAAAAAATATTTATAAAGTAATACCATGCTTCAGTAGCACAGGTATTGCCAGAACAGATTTTAGCACGCCATCGAGTTGCCCCATACCTGACTCTGTATTCATCAATATTTTAGACAAAAAGGAAAAAAAGGAAGACTCTTTGGTCAAAGATGTTCAAAAAAAATCTGTATTCCTACAGTATAATGTGATAGCTTTAAAAACCAAACACAACCTTGTTTTAATAGCATTTATTAAGTGTGAATTCAGAGTAAAAAAATATTACAAAATTTTCAAAGTTCAGTCCTGCTTGGAACTAGCATAGCATAGTCTTCAAACTAAAGGAAATGTAAACTGTGCCGTTAGGGCATGACTGAAGAGCTCCTGATCTGGAAGATTTTTTTAATTTTTGAACATCTTGTTACAAGAGGTAAGATAGAAACTTCTGACCATCAGGGTAGATTGCTGGAACATGCTGCACTTTAGAAATTCTGGCTTGTAGAACAACCCTTTGAGGCATAAATACAAGACAATGCATATTAAAACTGCCATACACATGCAGTCACTTTGGTTTCTAAATCAGAAGATGCAGAAAGGTGTCTTCAAGCTGTTTCAATTTCACCCTGAACACCAGCTGTGCAACATTCTCACACAGCTGAAGTTTTCCTTCCTGTTGACTGCTATTAAAAATTTAAGTCTCTCTCATTTTTGCCTTTTCAAATAGCTGTTAACATCTGCTTACTGAAGTACTACATATAACTAATATAAAAAATTATGATAAAGTAGTAAAATGGAAACATTGATCAATGATGGTTATAGCTATACACAGATAGATATATGTATAGCTGTTACATGTGATTATGTGACTATCATCTAAGTAGAGATAATGAATATAGGAAAGCTAACACCTTTTTGTCTTTGACAAAATAAAAATGAATATTCATAATAATTTTACAGACTTGAAATAAAGTTATTAATCTATGTATGTTTTTATTTCTGTGCCTTGAATTAATTATCAAAGTATTGCAACTCATACAAATATACCTGAAGTTATTATACTAAGTTGAAGAACAAAGGGTGGTGGGTTCATGGCTCAGTTTTGATATTTAACATCTGGTTTTGAGTAAAGTTTCTCATCTAAACAGATTCAGATGCAGAACTTAAGAATACACTATTTCTTATAAAAAGAAATTATTTTTCTGCTACAGATACCCATTTACTTCATAAATTTAGAAAATGGAAATTTAGCAACAGTTTAATTTTTTAATTTTTTTCCAGAAATGCCCCATTTACAGTCTTGAGACATTTCTTTCTGACAAATCCAAATGACTCCTGACAAAGGTGGTTTTTACTAGTCAGACTATGACACAAGCTCTCTAGGGAGATCATTGCATTGTGATCCATTCTGACATAGTCCAGCCACACAGTGATTCATGGCAATTTCACTACATGGCTCCTTATATTCTAGATGGCAGGTACATCTGAAGCTATTAACAGAAACTTCACATTAAGGGTTATTGTCAGAGGCAGCAGGATTTGATATGCATTCATTCACTGGTATTGAACAAATACTACTTCTGGGAAAAAAGTTATATAGTTCCTGTTAAAATTACATCTAGGAAAAGCTTAAACAGATTGAAAGAAAGAAATGACAGAATTTAATTCAATATCATTAAGATTCATGCATACTAACGGGTTATTAATCTCTCCTTTTTTATACTGGATGTGACAATAATTACATACAAGCCATTTTATTAATTTAACTTTTGGAATAGACTGATTACTACTGTTTTTGTTATTCAGCACCTATAAGAATGAAATCCTACTTTTCCTTGGGTCCTCTAGAATTTCAAGCATAAAAATTGTTCTTATTGCAAAAATTTTACAGAATATAAAAATTTTAAAAAATGTGCCACCATTAACAGCATAAAAAAAAAAAATCATCACCTTTGCATGTGTATTGGGTTTGCATGGCCACGTTTTGGTAGCAGGGGAGCTACAGAGATGGCTTCTATCAGAAGCTGCTCGAAGCTTCCCCCACGTCCAACAAAGCCAATGCCAGCCAGCTCCAGGACAGACCCCCTGCTGGGCAATGCCAAGCCAATCAGAGGTGGCCTCTGTGATAATATTTAAGAGGAAGAAAAGTTACCAGGTGTAATGGTGCTCAGAGGAGTGAAAATATGTGAGGAGAACAGTTTTGCTGACCACAAGGTCAGTGAAGGAGGGGGAGGAGGTGCTCCAGGCACCGCAGCTGAGGTTCCCCTGTAGTGAGTTACATGTTGTTCTGTGGTAGTTTCTCTGAGACAGTGTTCCCTATGTTTCCTTATAAAAATGCTAATGAACTCAAGATATGCATAACCTACTTCTTCCTTATGCCAAAGGTTTATTACCACCTAACAACAGAAATTACAATGGTTTCAGACATTTTACTCTTGAGAAATTTGTGTTATCTAGTGACCATTATATTTTTGTTAGCTTCAGAGGCTTGCAAATAGTTCATCTTCACATTTTCTCTAGTATTTTTTCAAGAATTCAAGTAAGTCCTGACAGTTCTATACTTCATCTCTGCTCTCTTCTACCTTTCTTTTATTTGACCTATCCATAAGTCAACAGCTCTGAATTGCTCTGAGTCATTTCTAAATACCACATCTGAAGCTGTGTATGTGAAAATATGAAATAAACATATGAAAAGTACGCATTTTCATCTAAGCATTCCAGATTATTCTGTGATTGGTAAAATTTTGAAGATTATTCTGTGACCTATTGAAAAACACCTGAAAGACAACACAGCCAGCATGCTTATGAGGAGAAAGTCCTGCTTGTCAAACCTGATTTCCTATGATGACAAGGTAACACATCTAGTTGATCAAGGGAAGCGAACTGATTTAGTCTTTTTGGATTTTGGATTTCAGTAAAGCTTTTGATACTGCCTCTCACAGTATTCTTCTGGACAAAATGTCCAGCAAACAGCTGGATAAACAAATCATGTGGTGGGTGAGCAACTGGCTTGAGCACAAAGAGTTATAGTGAATGGGGTAACATCAGACTGGTGACCTGTCACTAGTGGGGTTCCACAGGGCTCCATCTTAGGCCCTCTGCTCTTCAACATCTTCATAAATTACTTGAATGTAGGATCAAAAGAATACTAAATTTGCTGATGATACAAAATTGGGAGGAGCTGTTCACTCCCTCATGGGAAGGGAGGCCCTGTAGAGGGACGTCGACAAAGTCGAGGACTGGGCAATCACCAACCATATGAAATTCAACAAGGAAAAGTGACAGATTCTGCACCTGGGATGGAACAACTCTGAATGGTTTTACAGACTGGGGAATGAGATGCTGGAAAGCAGTGCCATGGAAAGGGACCTAGGGGTCCTGATCAATGGCAAGTTGAATATGAGTCACCAATGCCCTGGCAGCCAGGAGGGCCAACCATGTCCTAGAGGGCATCAGGCAAAGCATCGCCAGCTGATTGAGGGTGGGGATTGTCCCACTCTGCTCTGCACTGGTGCAGTCTCACCTTTAGAACTGTGTTCAGTTTTGGGTGTCACAATATAACAAGGATATAAAACTATTAGAAAGTGTCCAAGGGATATCTACAAAGATGGTGAAGGGCCTTGAGGGGAAACTGTATGAGGAGCAGCGGAGGTCACTTGGTCTGTTCAGCCTGAAGAAGAGGAGATTGAGGGGAGACATCATTACAGTCTACAGCTTCCTCATGAAGAGAAGTAGAAGGTCAGGCACTGATCTCCTCTCCAGTGACCAGTGACAGGACCCAAGGGAATGGCATGAAACTCTATTAGGGCAGGTTTAGGTTAGATACTAGTAAAAGGTTCTTCACCCAGAGGGTGGTTGGGCAATGGAACAGGCTCCTCAGGGATGTGTTCACAGCATCAAGCCTGACAGGGTTCAAAAGCATTTGGACAGTACTTGAAGGCACACAGCAGGATTCTTGGATTTGTCCTGTGAAGGGCCAGGAGTTGGACTTCTATGATCATTGTGGGTCCCTTCCAACCAGGGATATCGTAGTGGTGCTGGAGCTGCAGATCACATCATATTGGCACACAATCTTGTATTCTGTGCATCTTGAGATGAACATTGGTGGTCTCTGGTAATCATTTGGGAAGATGCCCCCTTCTCAGTTTTGAGCAGAGACTCCTGAAGAAGCCCCATGTGGGTGCAGTAACAAGTATTGCATAAGGCTGCACAAGTTAAATGACTATGCATTAGGTAGGCAGTAACTATGCACTAGATAGGTGGGCTTATGCATACTTTAGGGTATAAATTCTTTTGCTTTTTACCCCCCGGTGTGCTTGATTTGTGGAAAACATCCAACTTGCACCCTGCACAGAATAAATAACGTATTTTTTCTAAACCTGACTTTTTGTCCCTATTTAGAGAGGTCCCAAAATTTGGCAATACTATGATTCTATGATTATTCTTTTATTGCGTGGTCAGATCTTTCTTATAGACAGGGAAACATCAACCTTTTTTTGCTTCAGGTCATACAGAAAGAATGTTGAAAACTTCTTGGCATTGTATGTCAACCATTTTCTATCTTTGTTAGGAAGATGATTGATACTTTCAGTTTTTTCTTCTAGAAACTTCTTTTAAAAGAAGTGACTGACCTTTCTGTAATTTTCTTTCTCTTCATTCTTCCCCTGTCTAGAATTTTTTTCTGACAGTGACAGCTAATACGTGCAACATTTCTCTTTTAGCTACTTGACTTCAATGACCATTTCTACTGGTTTGGACAAGCTGGACCTTAAGCCATACAATTTAATGAGAAGATGTAGGAGGATTATTGGCTCTACAGTGTTTTTCTTTCAAAAAAACCCCTTAAATGTAGGCAAAAGGCCACAACAGCCAAATACGTCTTCCAATACTGCAAGAACAGTTTTGTCATTTCCACTAAAAGATGGATTAGAACTAGAAAAAAGGATTAAGGAAAAACAGAGGCATACTCTATATATCTTACAGAAACACACCAGAAGACTTACAGCTATTACAGTAGAAGTCTGATTACTGTACCACAGGAGGCAGCTTCAGAATCTCTATTATTTACAGTAAGAAGACACAGAATAACTTTTTATTCTGACTGTGCTTGCTGGCTTAGAATGTGTCAGACTATTTTAACATTTTGTGGTATGATGCATTAGAACAGGACCTAATGCTGTTTTACAACTGCATAATAATGTAGATACAAAAGTAAAAAAAAAAAAAACAAAACCCAAAATCCTCATGAAATAATAGTGGTTTTCATTTTACCATGAAGATGCAAATTGGTCAATGTTTGTTGCTTTTGGGATGATGTCAAGATCTACTGAGAAGGTGACAGGTATCATAGAACATTACTTCCTGTAATTGATATGCAAAGCCTATGACATTTATAAATTCCCTTATAAATAATGAAAAAGTGAGAGTAACAAATTGCTTAATATAGTTTTGATTTTTCCATATAATTTTTTGGTTGCATCGTCTTGTACATAGATCAGTCTAGTATGACATCATGTAATGAAACATAACTTCAGGATCTAAAAAAAGAAAAATTTCAGCATATAATTAAAGCTAAGTTCCAGAGACATATTACTCTTTTCCCTTTATAAAGGAGTGACTGCAGATGCTACTTTGATAACTTTTAAAAAAATAAATATTTGAGATATTTGTTTCCAAAGAAGACAAAACCAGTTAGAATTGGGGTAAAAACAATGTTGCTAGCAGGTCTGTAGGAAAAAAACACAGACAAAAACCCGCAATAAAAGCAATGACAAAAATATAAACAGCAACAGCAATAATCAATATGAATTTCTTAACTTCTGAATTACACAAAATTTCAGTTTAACATCTCTGAAAAAAAAAAAAAATCAATGAAGATCCCAGTAAACTCAGCACAAGCAGTGAGCACTGTTGCTATTCTTCCTCAGTCATATCTTGGAGATATTGCCTGCCTTTCAGAATTCATGTGACAAGAATAAGGAGATAAGAGGATGAGCTGCCCCCTGTAGTGTGAAGTGATACTGGATCAAATAAAGAACTGTTTAGTTTAATATTCTTGTTTTAGAGATGAATTAATTTGTTACAGAAAGCAAGTTCAATGACTTTATTTAAAAGAGAAATCATTGTTTCTGAAGTGCATCATGAAGTTGGGCATGCATTTCCTCAGGAGTGTAAAAGTTTTTTTAAGTAGAATTCAGGAAGAAAAATATTAAAATAAAAATAAACATACATTAACTTGCTGTTCATGCCATTCATGGTATTAAATTGGAAAAATTTTGGGTTTAAACTATTTCTTAGAATTTGCTGATAAGCAACTTATTGGACACAAAGTACACAACCATTCCTTGTTATTCATTGTATATTTTTTAGTTTGTCTTTTGTAAATTTGAAAGATGAGATCCAAGTATGATGCTTTGTTTCTTATTCCATTAGAACACCCTATGCTACCAGAAAAGCTGGGAAAAAAAAAAAAAGATTTTTTCTAGCAACAGATAAGTAAAGGAAAAAAAAAAATAAAAAAGTAGGTGATTAAAACCCATAAAGCAACAGCTATAGACTTTGCTAAAGGTCTGGTAAGGCATTTATCTTAGCTGACAATGTCAGGAATTTGATACAATGTTTTTACTCCTTACTAATGCAAATAGAGCCACAGAAATTAAAAACTGAACAAATGTTAATTATTTTTCAGTACATTGCAGGACCAGAAGATTAGTTTGAAAGTGAGTTGTCAAACAAGGAAGTTATTTTAGAGAAGAGTAGGATAGCATCAAGATGAAACAAATGCATAGATGAAGAATTAAATCAGTGTATGGAAATGTCAAAGGAAAAGAGCAAATGTTATCCAAAATAAAGAATGTTAATATTCCTAAAAAATTGGCAGTAGAATAAAGAGTGCTTCAGTTTTGTTCATATAAATAGACTTCAGAATTTTTTTTTATTTTTTTTTTTAAATCAGAGATTGCCAAAAACCTTTAGATCCTCTATTAGGAATTTGAATATATTTAGACACGTAATGGATAAATCACTTATTAGTTACCTGCTTTCCAGAAATAGAAGTTTTGGACTAAACAATTGTTAAATATATAAACTGATCATATAAAAATTATGTTTAGTAGACACATCACTCTAACATTGGAAAAAGGCCGTAGTTTGACTATCACTTTAACTACTTTACAAAAAGTATGATTTTAAGTATATTGACCGAAATTTTATGTGTCTATAGCTGTTTTCTGGAACATGGTTTCTGAAAACAAATGTCATTTGCATTTCTAATATCATAAAAAGATAGAGAGCCAGAGATTACATCAATGTAAATCTTATTAATTTCTTATTAAATTTGAATAGGCTCATTCTGTCAACAAAAGACACTTAAAAATGGCAACATATTCCATTAAGAAAAATGTAGAGACGCCAAATATAAGAGGCAACAAATTAAAAATTAGTCACAATTTGGGAACTAAATCCTTTATTAAAAGAGTGTAACCTTGGTGAATTGTGAAATACAGCTATGATGGTTTTATAACAGGTCTTTAAAAAGTGTTTAATATTGAGAGAAGAGATTATTCCGTTCCATCCTGTTATTGCCATTACAGTAGTTTTAGAAGTAATAGACTCAAGCTAAAGGCTGTCATAGAGATATTTCCTCATCTGGGGGATTTGTAATGGGTTATTACAGCATTTCTCAAGACATCACTGTTTTGCGTCTGCTTTTGCTAACAATAACTCAGTGTCTTATTATCCACTTTGAAATAAATAGTGGTTTTCTATCAGAAAAATGTCAATTTTTTAACTCATCTGCTAGGGTTGAAGGATTGAATTGACATTACAAATAAGCTATTAATCAAATGGTTTTTCCCCTGTATTTTTAGCCTTATAAATGACAACATATTTTTGGAAAAAAAAGAATGGAAGCCAACAATTTTTTCTTGTTCTATTGCAGGAAAATTTCAGTTACTACTGGCATGAAGCATTACACTGATAAAGATAGAAATACAGGAAGAAAATTAGAATTATAAAAAAGAAAGTAGCTTGGTAAAGCTATTACATCTAATAAGTTTGTATCCTTTCACAACAGTGAGAAATTTGCCATGTGCTTTCTTAACCACGTTTACTCTCTCTTTCTTCATCACAGCCTGCCCTGTAGCAGACTTTTTCATGAACTTTGCAAACTATATTGCTCTTTTCATTTGCCCTTTCTTGCTTCCTATTTTCATATGATGCTTTTGGATTTCATCTTTTTTCTTCTCCTACACTTTGTTACATGCTTATTTGCACTGCCTAGTATATGTTGATGTATAATGAATGGCTTTCAATCTCATCATGTGAATTTTCTTCTTCCTTCTCCATTTACTTCTTTTCATTTGTAAAAACTGTAATTAAAAGGTATATGTATTTCAATAATTGTTTTTAATCATAGCATTTTGTTTTACTTCCTAATTTAGCAAAATTATATATATATTCCAGTCTTTCAGTGCAGAAACTCGCTGAATGTTTATTTGTGTAAGAGTAATATAATGAAATCTCACATAAGTAGAAATTGGGGAGTTTTATTTTCTCTTCATACCTTTATGTCCACTTTTCAACAGATAATGAAGATTAGGTTTAGAAGTATAACTCTTGCTGTGTTCTGGGAACATTATGATCAAAAAGGTACGGTTGTCAGTGTATTACAGAATACACAGTAGTGTATTACATCATAGTGCACCACTTTGAATATGCAATGTCTGCACAATTACATGATCACTGGAGGAATGACCTAATGTGTACTTTTTTAGCAGCATTTTTATTCACATAAATCTCAAAGACTTTCATTTGCATGTAACATGTATATTAAGATTTACATTACAACTTAAAGCATGTATGGCAACTTAGTCTAAAAGCATGACAATTACGAGCAAGGAAACTTAAAACTCCATTGCACTGTCATCTTTCTCTTCTAACAATGAAATTAGTAACAAAATTCTAATAACGAAAGTAAAGAAAGAAATGTATATCTTGAAATTTGATTTATATAGAAAATTGGAAAGGCAAAAGTGAGAAAACTGGTCAGACACGATAAGGACAATTTTGTGAGTTACAAAAAAAAAATTTAACATACACCAAGTGATGCAAAAGCAGTCACTCTCCACCTCCCACCAGTGCCCACATGGTCTCTGAGCAACAGCTGCGTTAGAAAAATTATCTCTAGGCTTTTATTGCTGACAATAATGTATATGGGATAACGGGATATCTTTTTGGTCTATTGGGGTCAGTGGTGTCCACTCCCAGCTTCTTGTCCACTCCAACCTACTCACTGGAAGGGCAAAATGAGTAACAGAGATGGCCTCAATAATATACAAATGTCGCACAGGAACATTCCTGTGTTAGTAACATTACTCCAGTCACAAATCTAAAACACAGCACTGTAAGAGCTTTTGTGAAGAAAATTAGTTCCATCTGAATCAGACCCAGTACACAGACCCAATCAATTCTTTGTTTGGGAGGAATACCGATTAAAGACTCAGGTTTTTTAGTATTTTCCAGACTTTGTCTTCTGATAATGAGAAGGGACTCTTTAATTATATTTCTCTCAATTCCAGATAATGAATAATAGTGGGTCATTTTTTCCCTTAATGAAACAGTGACAAAGAAATTAGATACTGAAGGTAAAGGTAGACAACTTTTTTCACATTTTTAGGATCCAAGCCTACCAATGGGCAATGTTCTTTGCAGAAAGGGCAGGTTTCATATTTGCTTTCTAGATTCTGCTCTAGGTGTTCAAATATAGCATTTTTTGCTTAGTCTTGATATCGTTTTCCCTCTGTCATTCTCTTAGAATGAGGTTAGGTGGACTGATCAGTAGTACTCTGTTGCATTATCACATGTAATTTCTTTCTGATGTCTTTGCTGACACTTTCACAAAATTCTAGTAACCACCCTCCTATAGTCAGGTATAAATTTCATGAAGACATAATATTGTTTTTAATATGTTATTTCATACATTTTAGGAAAATAAACTAAATGTCACCTTTTCCTGTACCAGGCTTAGATAATGTGCTGTAAATGTTACTGGAGAAGAAGAACAGGTTTACCATTGTGTTGCAGTGTGAAAAGAAAAAGAATGGCCTTGGAAGATTATTTTTTCTACTTCCTTATGTTAAAAATATTTTAGAATATTTTTGATATTATTTTTTTTATAAAAGGGAGCGTTCAACTTGTGCCAATTTTAGAATTGTTGCCTTTTTTTGCTAGGTCTTCTATGACTAAACTGTTACACATAATGCAACAAACAGTTAAAGCTTAACTAATTTTGTAAAGGATTTAATGAAAAAGTGAAGTAAACAATCAGATCCTCAATGGTAGCAAATGATTGGACATGCTCAGGACGATTGCTATCAGAAAAATATCTAAATATACCAGTAATCTCAAAAACACAGAAGAATTACTAGAGTTACTAAAAATATATTTAACATTTCATGAATATCAGAGAAATAATGATGCTATGGGTGAGCTATAAGCGTAAGGAGAACTCCTGGGAAGGACCCCTAATGATTTTTCATGTCATTCACTGCTTCCAGATACTGCTTTTTCAGGAGTCAGTTAAGTGGCAGGTCCTGGGGATGCAGCTGCATAACCTCTGCCTCTCCAGCATCTCTGACTTTAAGTGGCCTCAGCCCTCATCCTGGATGAAGAGTCAACACTGATACCTCATGGATGTGACTGCCCACAGCAGTTTCAGTATTAAGACTTTGAAAAAGAGCTAACATCACATGAACGTATTGACCTCTATTTCCCTAAAATATTGATTCCACTAAGTACTGCTACAAGCAGTTCCGCACTCTTTTGCTTTATGAATACTCAAAGTATCTTCTATGTTAGTTTGCTGAACAAACTTCCTACAGCTGATTAGATGGACTTATTTAGAAAGAATGGTATTCTAGTACAAGTTAGGATGTCAGGTATAAGAAAAACATATGACTTACAAATTGTATAAGTGAATTGTGACTTGGAGCAAAAAATTGATAATTGGAATTTTAAACTAGGCATCAGGCAGTCTTTTTGGCAAGTGGAGCAGCATGTAAAAAATGCTACACTTTCTTACCAAGCAACTTTGAAATCAAACAAAAAAATCATTAAAATGTTTATTTTGAGCATGATTGTGCAGTGGCAGCATGAAGAACTGAATGATTCTGTAAGCATTTCCCATCTGTAATCTTGATTATTCCCTTTATTTTTTGAGTCACAGCATGAACGCTTTTTGTAAGGTCTCTTCCTGGAGTAAAAACTTTCATGTATAAGTGTCTACTTCATAATAAGGGTTGCCAGAGAGGTTTGAAAGAAAGCACAGTCTTATTTCATGGTACAGTAAACTTTAATAACAACACCACCTTCCAAAAAAGGAAGAATTTGATTTACAATTTTTCTGTGTGTGAGTTTACTCTTAATCAGAAGCACTGCTCCTTTGATTCAGTGCATCAAGTTGAAGGAAAATTGATTTTAGGTTGAATCCATCAATCCAAGCATCTCAACTGATAGGATTTTCTGCTTCAGAATCAGTCTACTTTAGCAATCATGCTAATAATCCACTAATCCCACTGAAAAGAAAAATATTTATGTATTCAGTTAGGTGTAGCACAGATAATACATCACTGAGGAACAAACAGGGATGGGAAAGAAGCTGTGTAGTAGATGTAATGTTTTGTAAAAGACAAAAATTATGCATCCAGCCTAGAACTGTTTAAGAGCAGAAAAAGAGATGCAGTCCAGTCTCTCACAGGAGTGGGACAGTATGCAAATAAGTTTGCAGGCTATGGCCTCCTTCCAGCCTTGTCTACTTCACCTTAAACCTGAGATGACTAGACAATAGTACCACCACCTTTATCTCATCTCAAGTTCCTGTCAGGAGGCTTAACTCACAGTCCTACTCCCTGAAATCCAGGAGGCATGTTCAGCTGGGGACTGGGCTTTGGTGATCTTCATGTTTAACCCGTAAACCATTTCAATCTCTTACAACCTCTCATCCATCCACAGACAGAGCTCCTGCCACTCCAACTGGTCATTGACAGAGAGGGTAAACACCACCTCTTCATCTGCTGTGTCTATCCTTCCTAAAGAGCCTGTATCCTTCCATTCCAACACTCCAGTCATAGGATTTATTCCACCACGTCTCTGTGATGTCAATAATACCATAGCCATGCAGGCATGCACATATCTCCAGCTCCTCCTGTATATCCCCCACGCTGCATGCGTTTGCACAGAGGCATATAAGCTGGGTTCCTAACGAAGTTGGCTTACTAGCTGGAATCCCTTTGTGCTGCCCTTCAGGTGTTCTACTGCCTTCCTGTAATCCCTAAATACTGTCTAAATAATGAATTTTCATCCTTTATTTTGTAGATGGATTAATTCTTCACAAAGACTGTATCTAACAAGTGTTCAAAAATATTAATGGAAAATCTTTGTAGTCTGAGATTTAATATGTGCACTTACAGTCTTTCATGAATAAGATCTTGCTTTTTAAGTAAAACAGACAGATGTTTTCATACTCATTGTTGTGTTTGTGATTTCAGCAGGCAAAATACGTAGACAAAATGAGATGTGACACTTGTTTTATCCACAATGGAAAGACTAATGAAATATAGTCACAGCATTTGTAACTGAAAAAGTAAAACTAACCTATTAAAACACTTAAGAATTCAGTCTTAAAAATTAACCAAAGTAATTAATAATAATAAAAAATCCCTTTCATATTTTGCATCCTGAATGTCTACTGTGAGATTCTCAGGTCTTAAAAAGTTGTATGCATATATGCATATATGTATAATACACACATACACACAGTTCTATATATAATATTATCTATAAGTATTTATGTATATATTCAATGTATTTTCATGTCCATACATTATTATTTAGTGGCAGTGATGGCTGTGAGTTTCTATGTTTCACACATCAATAACTTTCAAGTTATTTGTACCTTAGACTTGAAATAGCTTGTATACCTTTTAAAATCTCTTGCATAAAAACACATATAGCTCTTATGGGGACATAATAATTATAAAACACTTCTTTTTCTTATCCATTTGAAGTAAATATTTCTGTCTAAATAAAAGTTTGATCACTGTACTCTTACATTGCTAACTTGACATTATAGAACAAGGTTTAATGCAATGCAATGCTTACAAGACCTAAGAGAATTAAAAAACTGCAACTGAAAAAGTACTATCAATTCATGTTTTGCTTGCTATGTTCCATTCGACTCATAACCAGTTGATCCACAATAAAGAAATTGGGGGGGGGAATCAATAATTAATCATACTATACAAATATCACATATTTAAATTTAAAGCTGCCAGAAGTTTCCCAGATGTCTGATGGAGACAATGTCAGCAAGCTCCATGATGGACCCACTGCTGGCCAAGGCCGAGGTCAGCAGGAACAGTGGTAGCACCGCTGGGATAACAAAGTTAAGATGGGGTAAAAAAACCCAACTGAGAAGTTGCAGCCATGCAACAACATAAGAATATGTGCGAGAAACAACTCTTTAGACACCAAAGTTAGAGGAGAAGGAGAGAGCAGAGGTGCTGCAGGGCAGAGATCCCCCTGCAGTCCATGGAGGTCCATGGAGAAGCAAAGATCCCCCTGCAGTCCATGGAGGACCCCATGACAAAGCAGGTGGATGCCCAAAGGAGGCTGTGACCTCGTGGGAAGCCTGGACTAGATGAGGCTTCCAGCAGGATCAGTGGCCCCAAGGAGACAGGAGCCCATGCTGGAGCAGGTGACTTGTGACCCTGGGGGGGAACCCATGCTGGAGCAGTTTGTCAAGAACTGCAGCCCATGTGAAGGACTCACATTGGAGAACTGTCTCCTGTGGGAGTGATCCCAAACTGGAGCAGGGGAAGAGTGTGAGGAGTCCTCCCCCTGAGGAAGAAGGAGTGGCAGAAACAATGTCTGATAAACTGACTGCACCCAGCTTCCAGTCAGGGTCAATCCACCACAGCAAACCTTACGACAACTACTGTATAACTTGTCCACAATTTTTTTTTCTGAAATTTTAAAAATAATTTTTGCTAGTAGAAAAAATGGAAACAAAGTCATGATACCTCCATAGTAGGAAGAAAATTAACTTTTGCTAATATTTATAAATTCAGAATTGCTCAAAGGTTATGAGATGAATACCACTGACAGAGTTCTTTGATTTCTAAGACTCTCTGTTCCTCAGTTTGGAAGCCAGGACTTCTGGTACACAATTTATATTCTGGAAACAAATTCTGCTGACACCATCTGAATAGCAATTGTAGCATATGCTTAAAGCATAACTGCTCAGTCCTCTCTTTTCAAGCAAAATAAATTACTACTTAGTTGTATTCTTATGAAAAACTCTATTTCTTTCTTGAATACCACAGAACATTTCTCAAATAAATATCATGTGACTTCTTACCTGGCAAACAGCTACAGTAAAATTCACCAATCAAATCATGGCAATGGCCTCCGTTTTTGCAGGGCTTGAGGGAACATTCATCAATATCTGTGGAACAGTTTTTGTCTGACAGAAAAGAAAATTAGACATTAAAACTATAAATCATGCTGAGAAAGCAGAAAAGCTACTTCACAGTGTAAGTGACAACTGCATAATTTAAATTTTTCAGGTTAGAAACACTATTTTATTTCTGCTTGACGGGTCTAAAAGTAGAGATATTCATAGATCATAGCTGATAGTTAACAAATTAAATATTTTAAGGGAATAAGTATGAACAGCATTTGCAAATGCATTCCTTGTGTGTTCTAGCATTGCCTCTCAACACCATAATTACTAGGGCTACATGCCACATTTAAAAAACTGTTTAAGAGATTTAATAACCTCAGTAACAATAGTAAGAAAAAATATTTCTCAAGGTTGCTTCCATGTTTAGATGAATGAAGCCATTTCTCAAATCCAAAATGAAAATCACAATTCACTCAGCTGTTTCTTCATATTTCTGCTTTAAAAGAGGTTTAATAAAGCTGTAATTCAAATTAATTCAAATGTGAAACAACAAAAATATAGGAAAACATAAAGAAGACAGAGAGGGATATTTAGAAGACAATGTAATAGGTGGCTTATAAAAACAATTAACTCATTGGATATACCAAAAAAAAATCCAGTCCCTCATCTCTCTATTGTGCATTAATTTAGAGCTTGTGGGTTTTTCTATTGTTTCGGTTTGGTTTTGTTTTTAATATTTTAAAAAAATAAAAGAAATAGCAGAATTCTTAAGTACACAGGACTTGAACTGATAGGGTATTTAACTACAAATCCATAATTTTTGAAAGGAATGATTAATCAGAAATTCATGGATATTTGAATGTGCTACTGTCAATTTTTTTCATGCAATGGCGGAAAAGGTGACTACAAACAGAGATTTTCTGAGATCTGATTCAAAGTAAAAGGGAGAAGTACTTTCTCTGACTACGAAGAAAGAAATATGAAGAACTTGGGTGAGAGCTATCCATGAAAAGGGAGAGGAGAGGAGGGTGATTTTGAAAGAAGTCTACTTCCAATTTAGTTCCACTAAATTTTTTTTCAACAATCTGGATGGTAGACAACAAAGTAAGCTTACTGATGGCAAGACAAAAAGATTAGAAGTCTTTATAAATAGATTGTGTTTGAAATAATAAATGTAATCCAATCAGAATAAGTGGAAGATACCATACAGAAAGTCACAAGTTAAGTAGGAACAAACCCCAGAATTTTGTTTCAAATTACATAGTATGCTGGCATATATAAAAAGGAACATATCCAGTTAGAATCATAAAGTAATCCTTCCATTCTTATCTAGCTGGAGTAAAACTGCATTTGGAGTGTTTTGCATTGTGCAGTGACTTGCATTCAAGAAAAATGTGGACTAAATGATGGTCCATATGAGCATGACAGGCATGACAAAGAGTTTAAAGGCATGACTTCTTAGGATGAACAAAATGAATGAGGCTGTGAAGCCTAAATAAGGAAAATTTAAATAGAAATTTGATGACAATCATAAAATAAGAAAGTACTTCTGCAAAAGTCATCTATTCTCTGTGTTAGCAGCAGACAGGATAAGAAGTAATGCATTTAAACTGCAGTGAAAGATTAGATGATAAGGAACTCCTCTTAATGGTTAGTATAATATCACATTGGAAAGGTTGCCTGAGGAAAATAAGGAATATGTAGGACTTCTTTGAGAAGATACATAGGTGGGTAACAACATAGTATATTATATGTTTTCTGCTGGGATAAGCATGGAATAGATTAAAGCTAGTGTTTCATTCTAGTGTCGTGATTATATCATTTACAGGGCATACACACTGTTTATAACACAGAAGAATGTCCAGAGAATTATGTTTGTGTAATGAGTTGGATTATCTGGAAACTTGCTTTGCCTTATGGTAGAGTAAAGATCTAAGTTACTTGGTGTGTAACAACTGAACTCTGACTTTGGAACGTAGTGCTTCTATCCAAACCTGTGTCTCCACTCTACTTCTCCATGAAAACACGTTTCTGCTTTAGTCATATGAATAGAATAGTCATAGATGTGAATCCAGGCATGCAGTAGGCAAGAGAAACAGAGGATAAAAGTACTAACTCTAGCAGGCAGAGACAAAAACGTTCTTCATGCACACCATAAATACACATGGTTAAAATTACATAAGGATAAATGGGAAGTCCTACTCTTACAAAGAAAACAGTACAGCTTTTGGCACATTCAATCTGAATTCACCCCTCAAGTCCCTCTCATGAAAAAAACATAATGAGACAGATGACCCATTTCATACTTCCCATAGTCTCTTGTCCTGTAGGTAAATGTGAAAACCCCTTACTCTATTAGTTCAACACTGACTTTTAAATAGGCTCTTCATTTCCACTCTCACTTCCTTTCCTTATCTCCCTTCCACAGGAGAGGAAGCCTATGCATCAACTGAAATCTTGTGATAACTTTTGTTTAGCTGAACAGTACATTTTTTAATGTACTGCAGGTCACTTCTGGTCACTTGCAGTTGCCAGATACAAGCACAGAAAAAAATGTGCAGGTTATAGCTACTGAACTGCAGCTGAACTGTATGTGAGGAAGCAAAAAAAGTAATCTGAAAAGGACTGCTGAAGATCTCAGCATATGAGCCTCATTGCAGTGCTGTAAGAAAAAAATAATTCTCAGATGTATTTAAATAAAACAAAAAGGAATATTGATGTGTAAAGTACCTCTGCATAAAACATTGATTACAATGTTCCATATTTAAAAAAAAAGTGGGAAGCATGCAGGAAAAGCTACACAATTTATTCAACAACTGAAGAAAGCATGCTGTCGGCAAAGGCTTAAAGAGCTCCATCTGTTTCATTTAGAAGAAACAAAAACAAGAAGTGACTTGATTACAGTGTGTAAATATCTTTACAAAAAGAAAATACTTGGGTAGCAAGAGGATTTTTCATTTCATGTAGAAAAGGTAATGAGATGCAATAGCTCGAAGTTGAAGACAAAAATTTAAATAAAATATTTAATATAAACTTCTAAATCTGATGGTGATCAGTACTAGAATAAAATGCCAGTGAAATTCTAGTTACTTCTCATGCATGCAAATAAGGATTGAATGCTTTTGGATTCACTGTGTGCTTTAATCAAAACTAAGTAATTAGGTTCAGTACAAGGTGGTTAATGGTCAACATTAACTACCTTCTGGTATGCAGACATAATGTAAAGCACCCATTGATTGTCAGAAGACTTGCAGAATAAATATGCTCATCTTGTAGCCCTCTATGTGTCTTTCTGGGGAAAACATCAAGAGAATTCTGTGAGCCAGATACGATCCTGTGACAGCCACCCTGAGGCAGCTGGGCTCTGTAGAATCGTCATCATGTGATATGTGTATGTCCTGTTCTTAGAGGTTCATAAGGTTACCTGTATAACTGGGTGTAAGTTGCTGCTCTACTGCTACCAGAGCAAATAACCTATTCGATTCCACTTTCTGCCTGACTATAAAAGTGAAAAGGAAAAAAAAATTCTTCTTATAAAAGTTGTATAAACATTTTCAAAAACATCACTCTGGATTTAACACATTTTCCCTCCTGCCTCAAGACTCCTCAGATCTGGGCAAGCAGATTGATCTGGTTATTTACTATTTAAGTGAAGAGAGTCAAGCAGTGGTGTAATGTCCCCACTATCACCACCGCAGCCCTGAAGCCCAGATTCTAGCATTGCCATTGCTAGAATCGAGCCACTACTTAGGTGTCAAGGTAACAGTAGAGGCCTCAGGACTTGTCTAGTGGCCAGTTGGATCTTAGATCCACAGAATCATAGAATGATTTGGGTTGGAAATGACCTTAACTACCATCTAGTTCCAACCCCCCTACCATGGGCAGGGAAACCTTCCACTAGACCAGGTTGCTCAAGACCCCATCCAACCCGGTCTTGAACACTGCCAGGGATGGGGCATCCACAGCTTCTCTGGGCAACCTGTTCCAGTGCCTCCAATGCCTTCAGTTATCCTTATAGTAAAGAATTTCTTTGATAGTAAAGAATTTCTTCTGTATCTTGCTTCATTCGTTTTAGTCTTCCTTAATTTTATGAATTGTGTTGTTATGCTTATTCTTAATAAGACATAGACAGGAAAAAACAGTATTTGTACTGTATAGAACGATCTAATTATGACCCTAGAGTAAGGCTGCTGTATGAAAGAGTATAAGGCAGAGAGCAGAGGCCTTGAAAGTGTGTTTGTGAGAAGGTACAAGGCTATTAATTTTTCACATATGGCCAGTAATTGGTAGTGAAGCAAAAGTAGGACCTAGGACAAACAGTTTTAGGGATAAAAAAATGGGCAAATAACAAATGACTAACATATGTAAAATGCCCCAAATATAAAGAAAAATCAGTAGTTCTAGGGAGTTGCAGAACTGAGAAAGATAAATGTATGGAAAAAAAGAGAAAAAACAAACATGACAAAGAGGAAGGCCAAAGAGTGAAGAACAAAAAAAAGTCAACAGGTTACTAAAGAGGACACCAAATAAGGCTCCTATTTAGTGTGGTCATGCTAAAACTGATAGCATCATACCTTTTATAGTATGGTTCTGTCAAAGCAAAGGATGCCCAAACATGATTGTTTCACTGGCTAAAAACAAAACCCAATATATATTGGGAAATATAATTTAGTATCAAAACCTCCGATATAATGCTAGTTGGTATTGCAAAAGCAGTATTGAACAACAGACTTTCTAACATCAATGATTTGGTAGTTTTTTGTTCAGAAGAGGAATTGTGTACTATAAAGAAAACCCCCTAAATAAGCCTATTCTTTCATTAGATGCCACTTCCATTTCTCAAATTCGTTAACAGAATATCTAGGAGGGACAGGAAATGTGCACTGGGGAAGTAACCTGGAGGCATATTTTCTTATGTCAGAGTTTATCCAATGATTGCTCATGTCATAACAGAAAATTTAGTCCTAAGGTACTTGAGGCAGTTATAATAGAAATCTTGATTAAAATTATGTCCTGATATCCGTATGTTACTTTTACAGGTGCACTCATATGTAAAAAAGAAAAAACTACACTCATTGTGCTAGCATATTACTGTTCATTGCTGGATGTCATCCATGACCTTAACATAGAAAAAATATGGAGTTAAGGAAAAATATGGTTGATTTCTCACAGTAACCCAGAAAGACTAAGAATTTCATCCCTGTTTTCCAGAGTCTTCTGTGTGTGTTTTAATCACTGTATGAGCTTTTCTAGACATGACTGTTTTTCTTTTTTTTTTGATGAAATCCTCCTAGCAACTGACAAAATTTTTTAAATTGAAAATCAAACCTATTCATATAAGATGATTATATTACAATTTATCTAAAATTAATTAAACACATAGTCACACCCAGACAAATATTAATGGATGTTCTACGTACATTGTATTATGCATGACAGCTGGCATCGCTATTGAAAAAAACAACCATTATATCTAAAATAAAGGGGATAAACTAAAATACAAAAATAATCTAATAACATCTTCAGTAGAGAAAAGATAAAGTAAATTCCATGCAAGTTAATTAAAGTTGTGATTAAAGAATTAACTTATCTTTTGTCAGATGGTTCCAACTCTTATTATTCACCTTCAAATTTAAACCAATCACGCTTAATATTTGAAGGCAGAAAATTATTGGAGAAACGTGCCATTTAATTTCTCACAGAAAAAAAAAGAAACTGCTTATATTTTAAGTGACTGGAAAAAACAATTGATTTGTTTTTCTTTCATGCAATTCAATAACTGTTATGTGTTATTTTATCAGTTTCTTTATGCAATGTAATTCACAGCATGACAGTACTTAAACAGACTTTTCGGCACTCTACTGATCTTTTTTTTTCCCTTTCAAGTGTTGAATTCCTTCCAAGGAAAGCAGGTACTCTTACACATGAGATGACAATAAATAGTCTCTAATAACCCAGAAGTGCATAGTGAATACATTTATTTCCATGTATGCATAAATACTGTTTATTTTCCAGCGAGTTAAGTTTGCACACCCAGCTGCAGGAAGCCTGCCCTTGGCAGTGTTTGTGGCAACCGGCAACCCATCTGCAGTGTTCCAGATGAGCAGGGGAAAGGCAGTCAGCCCTTCATTCTTGTGCCACCGTGGTCCACTATGACTCAGAGCTCTGCTGGCCAGGAGCCAGGGAAACATCCTTCTCTCTTCAGTCTTCAGTTTCCAGGTTTTGGTTTGGTTTGAAAAACCTTACTGCCTTGACTGCAGATCAGACACAGGCATGCTGTTTAAATGAATTTCCTCATTAGGGGACACTGGAGAAAAGAAGACCTGACTTTTGGGCTGCTTCTCTATGAGCCATAAGGGCCAACTGATGTGGAACAGTAATCTGATAAATGAGATGCGAACAAGACTGAGTTCCTATGACTGACTCTAAAGATGAGTGAGCAATAATAGATCACAGACTCACATAATAATAGAAACATTTAGGTTGGAATAGACTTCCAGGATGATCAAGTCCATCTTTTGACCAATCACCACCATGTCAATAAGTGCCGTGTCCAGTTGTTTCTTGAACTCCTCCAGGGATAGTGACTCTACCACCTCACTGGCAGTCTGTTCTAATGCTTGACAACCCTTGGCATGAAGAAATTTTTCTTGATGTCCAACCTGAACCTGTCTGGTGCATCTTAAGGCTGTGTATTTTCATCCTGTCACTAGTTGCCTGGGAGAAGAGGTCAACCCCCACCTTGCTACAACCTTCCTTTGGGTAGAGGTAGATTTCTCAACCTAGTTTTTATCTTTGATTGTTGAGGACAGGACCAGATATGATTAGTACGGAATGGAGAATGGACCAAGTCAATAATTTTAAACTGCAGTTGTCCTGATATTAACTAAAAATGTATGTGTCGGGCAGAAGCTGCCTAAAATAGAATAGCTTTTGCAGGTTTACTGAAAACAATGATTCTTTTCCATAGGAAAAGAATGGACAGGAAAAGATTTTCAAAAGCACAAAGAAAGGTATCGCTTTTTGTCTTATCATTGAATGAATTGAGCTGGAAGACACTGCACATCCTTTTATAATTTTGGTTTTTGAATGTTCAGTGTTGCACTGAGCACTTGTTTAGCCACAATAGTTACACAAAATTCCAAAAGCTCAATAGTATGAGACAGATGAAACTACATAGACCTGATCTTCAGAAAGCAGATTAAAAGGCTTTCAAACTTATTTAATCTGTTGTATAAAGCCTAAAGACTTATTTAAGTCAACGTGTGACTGATGGTAGAATCCGACTGTTGATTCATAGTTTCATTATAATAATAAACAGGTAAGCCTAAAGCAAGGATGATTTTGCACGTAGATAATTCATATGGACAATGATATAAGTGAAGAAGTCAGATTAAGAACCTCATGCATAAAAACTACAACAAACTTCAGTGCTAAGTGCTAAGGTAAAAATCACTTTGGAAGCACACTTGAAATCTGTTTAACTAATAATCTCTTCTAAAATTTAAAATGGACAAAGGCTTTACAATGAACAAAATATAGTCACATCATTTATTTAAGATTAAAAAAACATGTCTTCTCATCCCAGAACAGTGACTTACAAAATTCTTTCATCCCAGTGTCTTTCATTACCAGAGAAAATCCACTCAAATAAAGAAAATGGTCAGTAACCAACACCTCATAAAATTGCCTTCTCCTTCTGTATCATTGATGAATTCAATACCATCCCACCTGATTGATGCTTTGCTTCAAGGTATCTTACTACTTCAGGGACTAAAGGTTTGTCCTATTGTTTAATATTAAATATTAATAGGACAAAAATATTAAAATTCCTTACTTCACCTGTCTTCAGGTTTGGTTAATGCCCAGAATTAACTAATCTGGATATGCTGAGCAAGTCTTTTTCTAATTTTTGAGGCTAGTCAGGTTTACAGATCTGGACTGTCTTTACCTATCTCAACTGCCAGAAGTTCTCAAAACCCCTCTAATTAGCAAAATTGAACAAAGCGTTGTGAGGGAGGAGGTCGCAGTGCTGCCATCTCTCCATTTGTCTAGTAGCTCTTTACTGTGGGATAATTACTGTGATCCTGCATATGCAGATTCCCACGAGAGGGCACTTGAGAGCAAGCTTTGATTGAAGAGAGAAAGTATTTTCCTTGTTTTTCTCAGGAGCTGCTTTTCTCTGTCTGCCTATCTTGCAAAGACTAAAGGAAATGCCATGCAGCAGGTTGCAAAGGCTTCCAGTACTCCAGTGCTCACTCTTCTAACAAGAAAAAAATGCTCTTGGAAGCAGAAGCTGCAAGAAGACTCCCTGGTCCTCTCAGGACTCTTTCAGCTGTTTTGGGTGTTCCTGCTCTGCTGGCTTTTCTTCAGCAGAGGAGTTTCTCACTCCACCCAGCCCTTCTTCCTGCCACACGCACAGCATTGCCTCTTTCCAGCTCTGTTTCCAGGGAAGGACCAAGCTCCTCTACCTGTGGCCAAGGCCATTCAAACAGGCAGCTGTCTTCCTCCTGTCCAAAGCTGCCCTTCCAGCAGAGCTTTAGTGCACAAGGCATGTGACACCAAATAGGATTGATGCTGCCAGGCACAGAGCTAGTAAACAGCAAAAGAAACAACCAACTAGACCAATTTATGCCCAACCAGTTCAGATGCTAAAGGTTAACTTTATTTGGAAATGAGTTTTAACATGCTAGGAAAGCAAAAATGTGTTTAAAACAAACAGAGAAGTAAAAATCAGTCGTATACATTTACTTGACGTTTTCAAATTTCATTTCCTTGATCAAGTCTCGTCAGAAGAATATAAGGTGTGATTGACAGGGCATTAGCAGATCTGTTGGTGAACTTTCTAACTTGTTCCTCCATGTAATCAGAGCTAACTGTTCTAATGAGCTAACTGTGCTGTTAATGGCACTTCTCTACATTGCTTAAATATTAAGAGGATAAACAAACAGTTCCTATATATACACTGTGTTTCCTTTTGCCCTTAACAAGCTGAGTATATCACTGCTACTATGACAATAGCCTCTTGCACCATTTATACCATTCTTGGACCACTGTTTGCTTTTCTTAGAAGGTAGGAGCTCAAATATGCAGTATTTTGCATTGAAGAATCTTTCTAGGGACACTGAAGCAGATCCTGGAAGACTTGGAGAGAGCAGACCTAATGAGATCCACAATGACTGACTGCAAATTAATTATACGAACAGCATGAGCACAGATGAAAATATTCAGTGTAATCAGGAGGGTCCTTGTTCCTACTTCTATTTCCAGTCAGTAGAGTGTTGGATTTGCTTTCTTCTGGGAGCTGTCCTATCTCACAAACAAAAAAAAAAGCTAATATGAAGTGAGATCAACAGCATATTTTTGATGAGAAGTCTCTCACATAGGAAAGGCAGGAGAAAATAGAGCTGTTTCACAATGGCGCATTATGCAGTCATGTGACCTTCTATGACTTCAATATAAGCCTTAAGGTATCCATTAAAGTCTACTTATAACTTACTGGTAACTGTTTTTACCATTGACAGATCCTGAATCCCTTTTGTCTTGGAATTAACAGATATGTCATTGACTAACTGTTTGCATCAGTATGTCTTGGTGACACACACACATTAGTTTATAGTTCTGGCTCTGTAATGTGGATTCTGTCATATCCCAAAGTAGTGTAGCTGTATTTTCAAAGGAACAACTTTTCTTGCACATCCTTGTTCAAACTGACTGTTAGCAACTTACTACAGAAAAGCTAGACATTTTCCATTTTGATTCTAGCAGTATAGCACAAAGTTTTCAAAGCTCCTTCTTTTAAAATTATTGCATTAAAACTTCTTCTCTTGTATAAACAAATACTTTGCAATCACCTGTGTTATTTTCAAAATTGATATGAAATAGACATATCACATGCAAACTCGTGACAGCAAAGACAGTTATCAAAGTAAAAAGGAGAATAAGATCTTGTAGGAAATAGGGCACATCTCAGTTTTGTAATGCTGAATAATATTAGAATATGTTTGCATGAATCAAGAAAACTCACAGATGTCTGTGGAAATTGCAACTATTATTACTTTCACAGATTCTAAATCTCTGTGTGTCATCTTACATTCCTTATGTTCCATCTTCCTATTTTTAACCATTGACAAAATATGTATGAAGTGCTCCTAAACTGTCACTGGTGTTACTATCAACCTGAAATGCTCTACTTCTAACCTAATTTTGCCTCCTCATCCTTCATTGATTTTTTAACTTTTCTAAGTAATAGATCCCTTTCAATTTTTTTTCTTTCCTCTCCAAAGATTTTGAACTCTTGTACATATCTGTTTAACTTTTTATTAGAACACCTACTAACCATGTATGATTTCTTAGACTGCCACTACTTGTCTTCCTGTTATCACTTGTGATTAATGATGCTCCATTTGCCTCCCTGAAATCAGCAGCTTAAAGTCAAGGTGTTCCAGCCTCCAACATAATTGTTAAAATGGTATATTTTTTGAGACAGTTTTATTGATTTCCCCATGATCCTGTTAGCTGCTTCTGGCAGAAAGTAAGGCCATGAAGACTATTCATGATGCAAGAGATATTTTCTTAAACCTGTTAGACACACAGATAATTGTGCAACTTACAAGCTATTTATCATGAGGATCTGATGGCATCTTCCTTGAAGAGAACAAAGTGTCCTCCTACTAAAATTGTGTTCATTTTTTCATCTCAGTCAAGTATATCTCATATAAGATCTTCTGAAGAAAAATAGCACCAGCTATAGCTACCTGCTCACCTATGTTTCATAGGTTGGGTGTTTTCTGAACACTTTTTTTTCTAGGCAAAATACAGTTTTGCCTTCAATTAACTAATCAAATAGCAAACATACACTGCTTTCATTTATTACCATATTGGGAGGGAAATTAAAGCAGATTATCAATCACACAGAAAACTGAGTTGAGTTTTTATTCAGTAATGCTAAAACACTGAACAAAATGCAAATAATTTCAGAAAAGAAAATAAATAGTTTAGCTATTTAATATCTTTCCAAGGTTAAAATAAATCTTACCAGTGAATCCTGGAGGACAAGCACATATGTAGTCCGCAACTAGATCTAAACAAGTTGAATTGCTTTTACAGAAGCCAAAAGTGCACTCATCAAAGTTGATTTCACAGTTCAGACCTTCAAATCCTTGGTTAGAAAAAAAAGCAGAAAAGAGCTTTACATTATTCAGCTATATCTGTGCCTTATTTTTCTAAAGCATGTCTTTGGGTTCCTTGTTTTCAATTTACTCTTGTAAAAAATAATTTGAAGTTTTATGGCTAGATCATTCTAAAAACTTTTTCTGCTCTGTCATGAATTGAAAAATGCATTTTTCCATCAAAATACTTTAAAAAGAGATAATAAATGAAAATTATTAACAAATTTAGGATTTTGGACTTATTTTGAACTTGTATTTTAGCAGAGATTTAAGAATTTATGTATCTGCTGCCATTTTGACAACATTGCAGATTAAGTGATCCTGGGATTTGGACATCTGTTCCCAAAATAAAAGTCAGCTCTTAAAATCTCTCTTAAAATCAGCTCTCAGTTATTTCTCTATTTTTTCTTTATTTATTTCACAGTATCACAGAATTATCAAGATGGAAGAGACCTTCTAGATCATCCAGTTCAACTACCAACCCAGCACCACCATAATCCCCCCTGAACAATATCTCCAAGTGCCACATCCAGATGCCTCTTGAATACTTCCTGAGATGGTAACTTCACCATCTCCCTGTGAAACTTATTCCAATGTCTAAGCACTCTTTTTTTTTTCAAATATCTGATCCTAACCTACCCTGGTGCAACTTGAGGCTATTTCCTCTCGTCCTTTCACTTGAGATACGGCAGAAGAGGCCAACCCCCACCTCACTGTAACCTCCTTTCAGGTAGCTGTAGAGAGCAATGAGGTCCTCCCTCAGCCTCTTTTTCTCTAGACGAAACAACCCCAGTTTCTTGTGTCATAGTGACTTTTAGCAACCTCAGAAGTCCAACAGCGTTTTTTTGTAGTTGATTGCTAGAGAATCTCCTCTCTAATATCTGACATTTTATGCTTTTGTAAATGTATTCTAATTCATGGTCATGCTACAAAATGACTATCATTAGTGCTGTCAAAGGCCATGGCTGCAGGAAGACCATGACTAATGCTAAGCTACTGGCACCCTCAGTGCAAGGCATATTCTTATAATTTCTCAAACTGACCATGGAACCAATTTTCACTGTTCCTTAAATCATAAAACTTTAGAATTACCCTTAATTCATTAATAATGTATAGAATAACAGTTCTTATTTGCATTTGGAGTTTAATCAGACTCATGTCTCACAGATAACAAGTAAACCACAAAATTATCAATGTGGATGCCGAGATTTATTTTTATAAGCTGGCGAGGCAGTCTAAACAGCAGAATGACCTTTTCCAAGGTTAATTTTCAGCTACCTTCCAATGTCTGTTTTGGCTTCTAATTTAAGCCAATTAATTACAGAGGCTGTGCTTATTTGTGGCAATTTCATCTTTTGTGATGAGTTTCTGAAGTTATCACCACTGGAATGCTGATATTAATATACACATACCCGAAATATTGTAAGCTATGAAATCACTTCCCATGATCATATACATAGAAAAGAGTACAATTCAAAGATTAAAATCAAAAAAGTTAAAACATAGAAACAACGTAACAGATTTGCTTTATTTTTAAATAAAAATTCAATTAAAGTAAATCTAAACCTAGAAATATTCAGAAAACCCATTTGTGAAAGTATTTCAGAATGACACTGTAATTTTAAATGTTTTGAAACATTTTACTTTGACTACTTTTTTCTTGATATCATTCAAGAAAATGACTACTTTTTTCTTGATATCATTCATAGAGTTCTGATAACACTGAGAACTGTGTATTTTTAAAGAAACAGACTACTGGTGCTGAAAATCACATTATTTTTGTCTGTGAAAATTTTAATAGATTTTTGTACTGGAAACCTATTAAAGTAATTACTATGACCATTGTCATTTGCTTGCTAGACTCAGAAAGCTGCCCATTAGTAACTCAGGTTGAAATAATTTTTTTATAAGTTTATTGATTATACTTTCCATGGAATTAATGTACTTCTCATTTATCTTTTTTTCACTCCTTTGGACTGTGCTGCAATCACAAAGTTCTGCCTGGAAAAAAGGTCCCACTTCCAAGTATATCTGTCTCTACTCTTAATGAGCATAGTTGTTTTGGTGGGCATATTGTCTCAGTAAGGAAAGATGTAAATGAGACTTTGGAAAAGAATTATAACTTTCACAGAAAAGAAATTTTAACGATGGCTTTGAAGGCTGTCAAAAAGTTGTTTTGCAAACTGCAGACAGTTTTGAAAATTGTCAAAGATAATAAAAATAAATTATTTTCAACAATTTACCTTCCGGGCAAAAACAATCATAGCTGTTGACATCATTCTGACAGACAGCACCATTCAAGCAGGGAGCAGAATCACACTTGTTCATTTCTGTTTCACAGTATCGACCTGAAAAACCTGCAAAGGAAGTAGGATAAGTTTTGATTTTCTTCATCATTATGTGTGCTATTAGCATAAAACCTGTACTTCAAATGTTGTTCTGTATCTAAAACCAAGAGGTGTTATGATCCATATTCCCCTGAAAAAGGAAACCTGAAGTTAGAGCTTCTGTGTTTTATTTACAAAGAGTTAAATTTTACTAATTTCTTATTCAATATTTTAAATATATGTCTTTATTGATGGAATAAAGCAATAAATTAAGCAGGACGAGCTACCAGAAAGAAAAAAGAGGTTCATAGCAGCATGCAAACTAGATAGAAATTTTCAAGTGTTTTGCTTGCATTAGAGTCATTTTAGTACTTTTGTGATAGAATCACAAAATGTTTTGGGTCAGACTGACCTTAAAGATTAACTGGTTCCAAGCCCACTGCCAGGAGCAGGGACACCTTCCGCTAGATGAGGTTGCTCAATACCTTTTCAGAATTTTGCCATGTCAGTATAAGAGAGTACATCAATTATCTCTCATCCATCTTCTAATCCTTACTACTGTGGACAGGAACAAAACAAGGAATACCAATACATCGAGGCGTAGCAAAGATGTGCCGTGTGAGTCAGGCCTTCAGGATGTGTAAAGTGCCTGGCTCAGTTACTGTGGTGTGTGTTGCTAAAAGGAGTTGTGCATGTTGCTAAAAGGAGGAAAGTGGGTATCAGTAAAACAAAAATCTGAAGACTAATTAGGCTTGCATAAGGAAAGGGAAACTCAGTTTTCTCATTTCTTACGGGCACTTTGACACACCGCGGGGTGCTGGTGACCCAGCTGGGGCTGCAGAGGGTTCTGTGAGGGGGGGCCGGGGCTGTCCCGTGCTGGGCACAGCCAGTTCCAGCCGGCTCCGACCCACCCATGGCAGGGCACAGCTGAGCCACAGCCGAGGGGAGGCACCTCGGGGGAAATGTAAAGAAGCAGGGATGGGGAAGGTTGTGGTAATTTGTCTTTGGTTCTCACTACGCAAAACTGCATTAATTGGCAATAAATGAAATCAATTTTTCTCAATTTGAGCCCCCTTTACCCATGACAGTAACAGGTAAGTGATCTCTCTGTCTTTTTATCTACCCATAAGCTTTTTAATCTTTTCTTCTCCCCTCATGCTGGTGAGAAGATAGGGTGAGAGAATGGCTGGGTAAGGGTCTGAGAACCAGCCACCATACATCTACAGCTTTGTTCTGTGTTAATTCCAAATATCACCACTAATCTTTGCACAACCACTGGCACATGCTGTTTGAGCAGAAGAACAAAAACATAATCAAATCATTATAGTTCCTAAAATATATTTTAAAAATCCATAAATAACATAAAAGGGGTCCTTTTGAATATTTTTATTCTCTTCTTCTGTTCCATGTCTTTCCATGTATCTTAGTGTAATTATTTAAATGGAGAAAAAGCATTCTTTTCTGTATGAGGTTTCCAGGAGCTGAGTTGTGAAAGATGTATTGTGAAAGCATGACATACTGTTAAATGGAGGTTTATTTATATATTTTTTTTCTTAAGAAATTATTTTTAAAAGTGCGAAATACAAATAAATCAATAAATTAGAACAGTCATATGTGTTAGAAAAGAAGGATGATTTTATGTATTTTCTTATTTTTATGTCGTTTCAACCTTATTTCGTTTAGAAAACAAATTCAAAACCCTTCAGAATCACCATGAATTGACAATCTATGATGCATTTGTGAACACCAGAAAAAATAATTTCTATAGAGTTGATATTTATGTCAGCAAAATGACAACAAATGCAGATAAGAATGTTATGTCCCAGCACAATCAGCATATGAGTCCTTTTTCCTCTTTGTTGCAGAATTTATTTATGAATTCTAATATAAGGGTAGGTTCTCACATAAGATACCAAGCACAACATGCCCAGAATACAAGAGGAGTCAGATATCAGACACGCCTTCAAAGAATCTCCTTTTCATTCTTGTCTTAGACAACTTATTTGGAAGTCATCACACAACCACCAGTATTTGGAGTGTTATGGATTATTTAATATCATATATTTCCAATGAGTCTACCTAAGTATCAATGAAAATGTAGATAATTTGAAGTAGTTAATACATTGATTGCAGAGGGTACAAAAAATGTAGATTATTAGGAGGTAAATCATAATTTTGTTCCTAATTTAAGAGTTGCTATAATTTATCAGCATTGCTAGTTGTGCTGTTGTATTTGGAAATATGATTAGTCACTACATTTTGATACATTACTAATCATTGATGATAAAAGTATCATCCAGAGATTAGATTTTTGGTTAAGAACACATTATTTTTCCAAAAATCTTTCTTCCTGGCGTGAAACACTTTTTCCACTTGCAGATATCATAGAAGGAAAACAAACAGTGCTTTTCAGGTGGAAGCATTGTTAAGGTCAAACCAGGGAACTCTGCGCTGTCCATTCCAAGTTATTTTTTGTCATTCTTTGCATTGTGGAACTGACCTCAGTAACCTAGGATTTTCCCCCTTATCCTAAATTTCAATGTGTTTTATTTTCCTATCACTTGAGTATCTAATAACAGTGTTAATTTTCAAAAAAATGGAAGTATTGTAAAATTAGTATATAGAATTCAAGTCCTGAATTAAATTTGTCTAATTTATCTTTCACTACTAATCAAGTTTCTGCATTAATTGGTTACCTCTACTAATTCATCTCTTTACTGTCAATTCAACTTTTATATATTTTAAGTGTAGCCTTTAAGCCTATTTTAAGATCAAAACTAAACCAAGATCTGAAATATTTGGATTTAACTGTACTCCCAGGAAGAACACAGCATGGAAACAAGTTAAATATTGCACTAACCCTTCATGCAGGCTGTATCTGGTTAGTTTCAGTTATGATTAGGCGAGCTTTCTCACACTAAATCCACCCTACATGCATTGTTTCAATATCAAAATTACCAGCCCGGTTATCTTTCTTGAAGACAATAAACCTACAGCAAAGTATTATGAAATATAGACTGCAAAACTTCAGAGGATAGTAGTGTAGATACTTGTAACATGAATATTTGGACCATAAAATACTCAAGATTCCAGCATGAAAAGTTCTGGTCACTTTTTTAATGGCCTTCTCTGGCCATTGGAAAAGAAAGTAAAGGAAAATAAACCAACCAAATATCACAGTTCATTTCAAGTCACATGTAATTGCATAGAAAAGCACTAATGTTGGTAATCCTGTGACTCCAAATCCCTTCTAGTAATGAACAATAGCTGGAAAATAACACAACAGTCAGCAGTTGACCACTGTGTCTAGTTTCTACAAAGATTGCTTAGTTAAGTTCCTCAGATCTCTTAGTATTACAGGCCATGAACGGGTCATTACATGAACAGTAACAACTCCGAAATTATCTTTTCTTTCCTGAATATTCTTTAAGGAAAAAAAAAAGTTTCAATTTGGATGATTTTGCCAAAGAGCTAGAGCCTATTCAAACAGTCTGACTACACTTTGAAGTTATCTTATATGAAGTGTCTAAGCAGAGTGTAGATAAAAGACTGAGCTCTGTGCTTTGATAACACAGTTTGCCATCTACCTGGTTTAAAGACAGCATGTTCGCATTTACTTCCCAGGTTAGTCCTACCCAATCTGACCCTCTTCCAACTGGGAATTCAGAATAGGCAATTTGCCTGTTCTTATTTGTGTTCACTGTTAACCTGGTGTCAAAAGAAAGTGAAAATAATAAAAGAAGAATGAGTTGAATTGATGTTGAAAAGATATTTAAGAGTCTTACAAATTTATGTTTTACAGCGATGCCCTTTTAATATAACAGTTCCAGAGCATATCCAAATTCAGAACTGCATATTTACTTATTCCTTAAGATTTTTTCGTAAGAACAGTACTCCAGGATCAGCTATATAGGGAGAATGTAAATAAAACCCCTCATGATTTAACGTAGTAGTTTATAGCAATTTTATCTGCTAAATGATGGGAATGTGTTCGAGTGCTCAACCTGCACATTTTATATGTATATAGTTTTTTTCTGTTAAAAAAAATTAATAACTGTAAAATTAGAATTGATTCAAAAATTATCAGATCGGTGTTTTGGTTTCAGACTTTCAATGACAGAATAAATTAGGTTTAAAAACCATTTTACATGACCTATCTAACTTTGTAATGAGTGAAGACATGTAAAGTAACTATTTACAAAGGTATTATGAGATTAAGCCTCATGAAAATGAAAAACTGAGAGGCAAAATTAACCATTATACATCCTTTATTATAAATTCTAGCTGACTACATACATGAATTATTGCAAGTTTAGTTTTTATTTAATTAACATAGATGTATTTCCTTAATGTATTGTAAACTGGGAACTTCGAAGAACCTATCAGATTCCCAGAGTAGTTATTATTTGCTTCACAGGACTTATTAAAGTTCCTAACTTAAAAGGTCAGAAAAGTGAGTTTGGAAGCACATGTAGGGTACAGTTAGTGGGTGCATCCACAATATGTGTGCATGAGTGCATGTGTGTCTGAGCATCTGTCTGTGTATATGTTTCATGGCCAGTCTTGGCAAATGAAAATTTGGGAAAGGTCATTAACCCTTTGAGCCTGCGCAGTGGATTTTTTAGGTGAGACACAGCGTGCGCTGAACTGAGCCCACCCTTTAATCCTAAGGTTCATCTGCCAGGGCCAAGCAAGCTTGGACAGTGGCAGAGAGGTCCCCAGGACGTAGGTTTGTTTAGAGTGACCTTCTCTTAGATGGATTGCCTTACAGGGCTGACGAGCTCCATCTGCCTGGAGGAGTTCCCTGACCAGGAATCGAACCCGGGCCACGGCAGTGAGAGTGCTGCATCCTAACCACTAGACCACCAGGGGTCCTCTTTGTATATGTGTACAGATCTGAATATCAGTGGTTTGTAATCTTATGCTCAGATATCAACAACAGGAGAGAGTGGGATCTGCCGACAACTACTGAAAAGAATGACTGACTGAGTCCAGCTGCCAGGGGGATCCACATTGTATGCATGTACTTATATATACATGTATTTTCCTCTAACTGACTTTAATCCTGGTTGACCAGAGAAGGGAGTAAGATGTGGCTGTTGGTGCCCCTTATTTTGTTCAAGTGCAATATTTCCTGTCTATGTGGCTGGTTGTGAGTATACACATGTATATATGTCCTGTAGTTGTGTACATGTGCCTTTTGGGAAAAAAATCCTCCCAGCCTTGCCACTGTTTGGGGCAGGGAGCATGGTAGTGCAACAGTATCACCACTGCTGGGCTACTGGCTTCAGAAGCTCATGACAGATCAGACCTGCCACTTTAGGAAATGCCAATTTGTACTAGCCTTCAGCACTTCTCAGGAAACCACAGCAGCACAAGTTCTGTGTTCTTGGATGTAGAAATGCAAGGTTTAAAACATGGATATTATTGCATACACTTCAAGCCATTGAAGCTTTAACTTAGCTCATATTCTGCTTTGTGAAAATTTTAATTGTATGGATGCATGGCTAAAGTTGGAAACAGTGGAAGGTGTTAAACTGCCTTACGGTTTACCTATGAAAATTGAGCTAGAAATTCAGTTTGGCAGATCTATAAAACAAAAAAAATGTTTAAATTAGCTTTCTGTGGGAAAACAGGGTAGAGTTGTTCACTTGTTCCTAACTTACATGTGCCAGATGAAGAAAAGATAAATTGGTATTTTTGTAAACAGCAACCAAAGGTGCAAGATTTAATCTGAAGTATAATGAAAAATTATTCTAAAGGGCCTATAGGGTGAATCAAGACTTATATATTTTAATATAAATTAATATATTTTAATTTGTTTTGATGATAATACTGAAGAAACTTGGGGCAATAAAAGCAAAAATATTAACACCAAAGAAATTGGCTGATACATTTTACTTTTTAAATTGAAAATTAAGAGCTGAAAAAAATAAGAATAAAAAGTGTTTTACGTGTAAATACATTAAAAAACTACAGGAGAAATTTTTTTGCCTGTGCTTTTAAAGCACAGGCATTTTGATCTTTAGAAAAACAAAGGCAGTTAGGAACAACTACCAAGCTACTTTAATGTAGTCGCAACAGACCATTTTTTAAAATTTTAAAAAGTTATAATTGTTTTCTAGCAGTTTTGTCTTTTTTGAAAATGTTAGCTTCTGACACTTCCCTGTAAATGAGAACTAGCTAACTAGGAGGAAACTAATTCAGATTGAAAACTTGACTGTTTCCAATTTGGCCCAAATAAGGTTTGGGTTTGGTTGGTTTTTTTTCCCCTAAAAGAACAGAAAATTAACAAGCACAGAGAACAGCACCTCATTCTTTAAAATGGAAAAAATACCTTTCGATGCTGTTCTTTTTTTTTTTTAGCATTTTCTATTTCATAAATTATTTATTGAAAGTACACTTTGTATGGGGCTTTTTAACAGAGCTATGGACAAGTGTATTAGGTCATTTTTGAAATAAATACTTAACATTCTTATAAGTTTTGCTAATAGTATCAAGATGTTTTAGGAAGTACTACTGCCCTTCCAGGATCAGAAAAAAACCCCACACATTTTCATCCTGCCATTGGTAACAGTTCTATCATTGGAGACAGTCTGAAATCTGAGAACAGAAGTGACTCATGAGCTTCCAGTCCTCAACATGTTGTGGTTCTGATGTTGCAGCAACTCCCTCTGATGAGTTATGACAGGGTCACCCTTTCTCAGCAGTCATGTAAATGTCCAGCATTTTTTCCTGACATTCTGTGTTTTTTTGATACAGAAAGACTAGTAGGCAAAGGCAAATATCATAGGGGCAGATACAGAGTTGCAAAGAGCAGAAGTTGTTTTGTAAAGGTTTTCACTGTATAGTTCACTTTATGCTGCTGCAGCTCTTCAGAGCTGCCTTTGTTATGTTATCAACTTCTGATGGGAGGGAAGAAATTAAAGGTATAAGTAGAATCTGTCTTTAATAGAGTTTAGTGTACACAGAATTATACACTCTGAAATATTTGAAAGGAAACCATATTGATAGAATTTTATTTATCTCTTACTTGTAGCATTTTTAAGATAATTTGTCCTGCAGACAGAAAACAATTTAAATGCAATTTCTATTTATCTTAAATTGTTTCTGCTGAAGTAGAATTATTAATTTACAATATAATACTATATAATATACTTTGATTATATTTATTTCTTGCTGATCAGAATGCTGACAAATTACACTTCTTTCACACATACTAATTAACTAAATGTGCTGAGGAAGAATAAGCTTCATTTGCATTATTTTTAAATCAAGAATGAGTTGAGTGGTTTTAACTACATTATAATCCATGTATTACCACTTAATTGCATTTGATATAATAAAATTAATTTAGACAAGAAAACAGAAAAGATTTGTCAGCTAGAATATATCTGCATGTTTGATATAATACAAGTTTCACCAGTTCTATACCCATGAAAATATGGAAATAAATTTCTCTGTGTGGGTACTCCAAAACTTTGTCCTCTACGCTCTTACTCCATATGATTACTTTGGCAGCCCTGACCCTATGCTCTATGAACCAGGAAAAAATTCTATTCCTTCATGCATCCAATTCTGCTCTCCATTAGCCAATGATAAGCAATATCATGAGACATCTTCTCCTGAATAAATATTTCCATGCAGTCAAGCGAAAAAGCATGTGTTCCATATGTAAATCCTTTCAAGCAGTCAAGAGCACATTTATGGGAATCTTTTGTGTAAAAATATATTGATGTAATTTGTGGTTTAATCTATTGGTTCTCCCTAAAAGTAATATAATATGATATCATATACATGTAATATACATGTATAGTACACTATAGTCCTGTATCTTATTGTATCGTATTGTATAGAATGCAATTTGAAGTTTATCATAAAATAGTGGGTTTGTATTAGTATAAAAAGTAGGTAAACAAATTATGTCTCCATAAATATTTTGAACTGCCTTCACTGAGTGGCAAATAATTATCGTCGGAGCATGTAATAAGTGTTGCAGCTGCTGCACAACCTTTCTCTACACTGAAAATGCAAAATACATCTGAAAGATACATTAAAAGTATTAAATTAGATTGCAAGGAAAAAATTAATAACTAAGAGTTTCTGGGGTTACAGATCTGGAAAAATATAGCATAATTATTTACTAAGGATATAGTGTCATAATTTTTTTGCCAATACACTTAGACTGAAGTAGCTATTTTCAGACTGAAAGCTTTATAGATCTTTATTTAAACTTTCTCTTCAAGATGAAGTTGAGATCTTTTTTCCCACTGGTATTAGCCATAGTTTTCTCAGCCAATGGAAAGGTAAAATAAAACATAAATATTCAAGAAAAAGAATACGATTCACTGGGAAACAATTTTGTGAGAGAAGCATTGTTTGCAAGAGTCTTTTACATATATGAAATTGTTTTAAAAATGGAGTTATTTTTATAGAGTTGTAGATATTCTGCAAAGACATATACAGTCATCTGACTCGTAAACATATTTCATATGTCAAAACTTCAATATTATTTTCTTTTTTGGATCTCAGTATTAAGGAATAAGTCATAAAAGAAAAAATATTTTCAGTGTGTCATAAATAATACAAGAAACTGTAGGTCAAATCTAAAAAAAAATCAGTTGTTTCAATAGAAAATATAAAGTAAAAATAAGTTCCTGATATTTGATAACTGAGACTTATGATTCCACCTTCTCATTCTTAGCAGGTTGGTCACAACCAAAGAAAAAGGAATCTGCATTATGAATATGTCAGAAAAGTGAGACACTTCCTAAGTCCTTTAGGCATCTTACCTGGATGCTTAAATCTATTAGCTCTCATCCTTGTTCACTAATAGCAAGAAATCTTTGCTATTAAATTTTATTTTTAATAATATATGTATATTTAAAAAGGAAACAATATATGTCTAACTTTTGAATGATTCCATTAGTTTCTGCTAAATTACATCAACACAAATGTGGCCTAGGATCATCTTCCCAGGAGTTTGAATTCAGACACTACATCAAAGTAGTAGTTTTATATAGTGGTAAGACTCCTAGACATTTTTCAAGGATGAAAGCATAAAACTGAAAAATATTTTATGTTACAGTCTTTAAAGTCTCAACTCTTAAAATGTCAAGCTAAGCCAGTTACTAAAGTAGGTTATATGTGAATCTCTTGCACACAGGTTATGTACTGAAAAATAAGGTGCGTTCAGAAACTGAACTGTGTACACCTCCAGTGTTCCAAAGGAAGACCATTTATTAAAAACCTTCTCTGAAATTAAACAGCAGTTCAATCCCCAGAACTGATTGGATAGAAAGCCAGATGACTGGCACAGTATTTTCTATGTCAAATACATCTTGGCAAAATAAAGAGTCTCATTAGAGAAAAGCACTGCTTTTTCAAGATGTAAGGAAGACAATTTTTTTATAGTGAGAACATTCACAGGAACAACCTCCCAAGGGACATGGTAGAGTCCCCATCAGTGGAGGTTTCCGAGATGCAATTGGACAAGGTGGTAGATGCACTTATATAGGCTCTCTTTTCAGTCAAAGGTTGGACAAAATGATCTCTTGAGATCCCTTTCAACCTGGGTTGTTCTATGATTCTATCACAAAAAAAAAAGCCTGTGAAAAAGGCCAGTAAAATGGCCAGGGAAATAGAGATCCTGTCACACAAGAGAGGACTCAGAAATTTTGCTTTGTCCAGTGTAGCAAAATGTAGGCTGAAAGGAGATATGAGTGTTTCTCCTAACTTTGTCAGTGAGAAAAATAAAATAAAAAAAAAAGTGAAAAACTATTTAAGTTAAAGAATAAGTATCACAGGTACAAAGTGATTCTTTTTGTCACAAACAAATTTAAATTACATAGCAGAAAAACTTAATCAGCTGAGGAAGTCTACTGGTACACACTTATTCATTAGATGTTTTCATAGAAGTACTTATCATCTCTCATGAGCTTCTTAAATCTGCATAAATAAATTGTGATATCATTTAAAACTAAAGAGAGGATATAAAATTCCTTACAGAACAATTTTAATATGATAACACGTCAGCTTGTATTAAGAACATATATCACTAGCCTGAATATGATAGAAAAAAATATTTTTCAAAAAATCAAGATTACATTTAGAGTTGAACTAGCACAGCACCAAATATTATTAATAATAAAGAAGTCTCCTCAACTGCTAGAATCCAGAAAAAGCAGAGAAAGTAGTTATTACCTCTTAATCTAAAATTTTAAATAATCCTGTCAACAGAAGACATCCTCAGTATTCTGGAGTTTGACATAAGAATATTGGAATACATGTGTAGAAACAGTACAATGTAAGCAAACAAAGATATGCAACTTCAGATCATAGTGGATTTACACAGAGGAACAGAGAGGCTACAGAAAATCACACTGGCAGCATTAATTCTGGCTTTTCAGGTATTGAAATCTTAATCACTCTTTTAATATAGCTTGTGGATATATACATATTAGCTGCATTCAAGTATTAAGAAGGAAAGAATAAAGTCCTCAGTTGTGCAAGGGATACAATACGGGCAAACTATTCTGCTTTTACAAAATTCCACTGACCTTCTAGATTAACCTAGAAGCATTAAAGAAGAAGATATCATCTACCAGATGTTTCAATTTTCTAAATCTGCATCCAGATGATGTGTTTTACATCTGACCACTCAAGGTTAAGCCATTACTCTCTCCATGCAGTTAAGAGGGGAAGGGAGTTATCCATAGTTTAGCTATCCTGTGTTTGGCAAACCACCCTGCATCTGTATAGGGTTTCATGTCATATTTTTATTTTTAGTCTCTCAGTTGTCTGAGCCTAGGATACTAAAATAGCAGAAAACTTTAGAACAAGGAGAGAACAGACACATTAGGATTATCTTGTACAAGTATTAGAATTATTTGTATAGGAGATAAAGCTTTCTTGACAGCCAGTTGAAGACTGTTGAACAAATTTCAATAGGAATTAAGAACAAACATATAGCAGAGAGTACATGTATTCAATTATTTAAAAAAACCCCTGTATGATTTGCCCTTGCAGAGACAAATAAAGACAGACTTGCATGTGGGCAATGCTAGTCACACAAACCATACTGTGGGCCTGAATAGCAAACCAGGCCCCCTGACAGCATGATTTTATAAAAACTGTACAAGCTGAGGCTTACTGATTTTACTTGTGCTACAGCAGGAGATCTTCCTGGCTTTTCTTCCAACATATTTTAATTTTCCAATGCCCCATGAAATTTTTTTTTGATGATGAAAAGCATCAGAATGGTTCCTTCCATTCCTGTTAAGAACAACTTTCTTTTTTTTTCCTCCTGTTAGTATCTGTCTTTTTGAGGGGATGTCATTACTGCAGACAAATTTGTAAAGCCACATAAAAATGAAGGACACATGATCAGCACCTGTATACCTCCCACAGATAAAAAACTGCAGATGACACCACAAAGAGCTCTATTCCAAGCAAGATATTGAACATACCTGTTACCACAGGTAGCACAGGGACAACTATTGTTTTATTTATATCTCTAGGCCTAAGGAACCTCTTTCTGCATTTGTGATTTTCAGAACTTACTGGTGGAGTGAAAAGAATAACAGGATTTACAGCTCGAGTAAAAGGAATAAATTATGAAGTTGTGGACACAGCTGAAAGAAAATACAACACATTTATGTAGTCAAAATTTTCTCCAGTGAAAATGCACTAGAAGCAATATATTTACAAGGATTTGGGGAGCTGCTTTTACATGTCATTCTTTCATTTGGGTTTCTGCTTTCTGTTCCTGATGTTCTGTTTTTTTTTGTAGTGATGTCTTATTCTATATTTATTTGTCTAACAGATTTTAAACTGACATCACACTAAAATATTTTTGATTAATTCACTGTAAAAGAAATAGAATGGACAAATGGTATAAGAAATAGTAGTTCTACATCTGTACTCTAATAATAAGATGGGTGCTTTTCTATCAGAGACTAAAATTCTCATGCATGTACTGTGATATACTTGTTGCTCAGCAGATGCACAACATGGTTGCCCTTTCTTTCCAGATAAGTATCTCAGGGGACATGGAGCATTGTTAATTTCTTTTAAATAATTCAACAGACTATTAACAATTGCATAACTCCTTAGATTCATAAGTCTATTTAAATTAGCTGTCCTTATAAGCAAAGTATTCAGGACACAATTTTACCCTAGGAAAAACTCAAACATAAGTTTAGAAATAATCTCAAGACTAACCTTAAATCTAAATGACAAATAGCTCAGAGTATATAGCATTTGAACTAACTGAAATGTTAATTTTTGCTTCTTGCTGCTAAAGTCTGCTCAAATTCTGCAATATAAAAAAATAAAAGAAGCTCTTTAATTTCCCATAATTTATAGAGGGAAAGATGCTGAGTATGACTCCCAGTGAAACTGGTTGAATTGACATCCCTGAAATTTGGTAACCACTCATCACAAATAGAAATACCTAATTATGGATGGCAGGAGTTCCAGAACACACGCAGACGATCAATATGATCAGGCGATGTTCAACTTATTATTTAAATGAGTTAACTTTTATACAGTTTAGTTTTTTCCAGGTACATGATTACAACAAGGTGGTTGGATAGCTCAGTCTGTGCACGTCTCATGCCTTCAGTTCATTGGTTCTGATGCTCTGTCCACGTGGCCTGACATCATTCATGCCACCCAAAGTCCCTCCTATTGACCTGCCTTTAGGGATTTTCCCGAGGCTTTCCAGGTGTCCCTTTATCTCCAGTTTTCCCACAATTTTCAACTATAAACACACAATTTTCTCATACCTTACAACTATAAACATACAGTATTCACACAGCTAACAATTATAAACATGCATAGTTTCACACAGTTTGCAAGTATAAACACAGAGTTTTCACACAGTTTGCAACCTCCAAATTTATGTCAAGTGACACCTAGTGCTTCTCAAAAATACACTTAATGTGACTATCAGAGGAGAAAAAATAAAAAGGTAAAAATATAAACTTATATTGTAACTGTTAGCAGACTGTAGATAATTGTGGACATGGGTGTGCGTAAACATCTCAAGCAAAAGCCTGCAACTTGTTAGCTGCAGTCATCATGTGGCCTTATTGTAAATTTTGATAACACCAGCACCAAATAAAGGTTGCATGCCTTGAATCTTCCAGTTAAGATGACATGGGAGAATCACCCATTTGATCACCTGCTGTGCTTCTACACAGACTGTTTAGACTGAGAGAGAGAACTGAGGGTGGTCAAGCTTTCAAAGAAAAGAGCTGGTACTGAAAAACAGTAGCTCCTGAAAGCAAGAAGTGGTGGTACAGAGAAAGGGATTGGTAAGGAAGAAGTTAAAGATCTTGACTGGAAGAAAGATCCTGGAAGTGTGGCAAGAGCCTGGAAATCAGAGTGATGTGGGGGGGAAAAAAAGCCAGGGCATGTGCAGAGCCTGTGATTTGTAATGCTCAAGACTGATAGCTTTGAGCAGAGGCTCAGCATGAGCCAAAGACACCCTTCTGCTTGAGCTTCCCACAAAATCAGACCATGCTAAATGTAGCACTGAAAGGGTGTAAGTGGGTGAGTGTGTGGGATAACCAGTTATGGTAAAAGCTCTAATCTGGTCTGTTCTTAAGTAAACCCCATTATCCAGATTCAATATGGAGTCTCATTTACATTGTTTTCCCCGACCATGGCTGGATTGGCACCAAACATGTCATTTTGAAGAGATTCAAAATATGTGACTTTCCTTGACAGAGAATTTTGCTTTACTTACAGTGAAAAAGGAGCATACTTGATAGCACACTGTATATAGCGTTCTGAGCTGGGCTATTCGTGTACCAAATATATTTTATCTGCTAAGTACTCAAAGTTAATCCATCTCATTATCATACCTTGCTGGTACATACAGATGCTGCTTTTTAGTTGCATGATTAAAATGGGAGCTGTTATTAAATAAAAAAAAAATTGACCTTAGAGCCAAACACTTTGAGTCAGTGTAATTTTTCTCTTACAGAACCAGAAAAATAAATTTCTCTTTCATCTAAGATCTCAGTGAACTGGTGTATAGCTATGGTCAGGATAAAAGCAGAAAAAACCACTGAAAAATATATACCCAGAAATTTAAAAAATCAAGTGTCCTCTGAGGGGAGTAGCTGAGCTGCATTTAGTATTATAAATATATATTTAATATAAGGAATTAGATAACCATAAGGAAAAAAAATCATGTTTGGAGTATATTTAACATGGCTTAAAAATCAGGGCAAGCTAAAGCACAGAAGAAAAGTAAATATTGCTGCAAAATTTAGTACTGGGGTGATAAATTGTTAGTATAATCATTTCAAGACAGCTAAACAATAAAAGAAAATGGTTAATCTCTACAATCAGTTACTACTAAAAAATGTTGTCCCCCCCCATTCATGAATAAACGAGTAATCTGGTTTTACAGAACCACTAAGTATGGGCAATGAAGTAGGTATTTTTCACAGCACTCAAGAAGTACCATCACCATTTCCTGTAACAGGGGATTTTAACAATGATGTGACAGTTTAATGCAAGACTATGGAGACCAAACGCTTTCAGTGCTGTTATAAGGTGAGATAACCATGACAAAATGATTTCTGTATGTGTCTATAGGGACCCCGTTATGAGTCTATCATTCTGGCATTACAGTGTGAAATTATGATGGGGAAAAAAAAATCATTCAAATTTGTACTGCATGGCAGTGATGCTCCAGCATGAGTTAATGATATGCAACAACTGAAATGCAAGCCTTCTTTTTTTCCTGTATACTGAATAAAAATCTGTCTAACTACAAAGCTTTTATCCACAGGTAGTGCAAGAGAACTTAATATAAAGTAAAATATCAGAATTATCTTCTGGTAATCATGTATTCTTCTTTACTAAGTGTAAAAATTCTGTCTTTAGGCTAAATCAAGATGTTTCTTCACAAATTTACCCTCAATAGAAATTAACTTTATACAGATAAATACACAAACAAAATCACATCTTAATATTTAATTATAAGTTCAATTATCTCTGTCTGCAAAATCTAAAAAAAATAGAGAACCTGCTCCTCATTTACTCAAATTTCTATTTGCTTTCTCCAATCCAATTCTTCTTACACATCTGCCAACTTGGACTTCTTTAGTTAAACTAATTTTAGTCTTGCTCTTCAAGGTGTCCTAACATATGTATTTATGAATCTATTTCCCAATATTTCATTATTAGCCCTCCATGACCAGTGATTTTCTTTAAAGAACCAGTATGTCCTTACTCACTGATCAAAGGGTTTTTTTTTTTCCTCATAAAAGCCTCACTTACTTGAAGTATTTTTAGTCAACATTACTGTTAATTTATTAATAGACTTTTCTTTTCTAGGATTTTCAGTTAAAAAATGTGCTTCATGCTCTTTCTAAGTTGTGAATTTTCTTGATCACTCCACTGTCCTTTTCCATTTTCCTAGAGTTCATTTTAAATTTCATGTCTGCATAATTTGTATTTAGCCAATTTTTTTCTGCTTGCTTTTGTTTAGAGAAGCACTAGCCTGAATGTCCTTTTTTCCTGAACAAAGAAGAAAATGGTTAAGAAGTCTGTTTGTTCAAGATAAATTTACACAGCATGAAAAACTTATTCAGAATTGTTTCATATCTCTTGTGCCAGGTAACAAAATAACTTTCTGATATTATCTGCAAGAATGCTTGTTTCCACAATAGGTATGGGGATAGTTAAAGAGTGTCTCAACTGTATTATTCCATAGCACAAAGCAATGGAGCTTGAAAAGCCAATACTTCTATATTTTCTTCGTTATGTAGTTAGAAATTTTTCATTTAAAAAGTGAGCCTAGTACTGGCAAAAATATCAGACAAGCATTGTGTTTAAATACAGGCACTTAAAACAAGTACAATGACATCCCACAGGTATCCTAAACAATGTGACTCATTCAGTCTTTGGAGGGACCTCCTTTGAGAGTAAAAATGAATTTCATTTTCCAATTTCTGTTATAATTTATTATTGAAACTACCTACTGGGAAAGCATGACATGGTAAATTAAGAAGGAAATCAAAAGAAATAGCTCTATGGTAATTTGAGTATCAGGGAGAAAATGTTCATTTGAATACTAATGTAAGTTTGGGATGTGACACAGAAAACTTGGCATATTATTGTCCACACACATCCTACAACCAACTTTAAGTTTAGCATTCTAGGTGAATGCTCAAAAAAATATATAGCCCATAATGGAAACAAAAACATCTACAGGTTTTAACTCATTTTGGCCTTTCAAAACTGAACATGGCCTCCTATCAGTTGCTTAAAGATTTTTGAGCATATCCTAATCGGATTACACTAATAATATTTTTCAATTTAAAAAATAAAAGTAGGTAGAAGTTAATAACAGATCTTAGAAAGACAGAAGTTTTTTCTCCACAGAAATATTGTGTGAGTCAACTAATTCTAGAAGCAGCATAAGTCACAGAAACATATAACTGTCAGGAACTACTGAAGTCGTTGAATCAGTCATCGTCTCTTTTCTCACTCCTGAAAGCTGTTGACCATGAAATAAAGAGTTCTTTCAGAAGAGTTACCATTTTCTCCAAATTTCCTTCAGAAATCTTTTCAGTACACTGTCATAAAATTAGGACCCATGCCAGAAAAATCAATTGCAGAGGTGGAAGGTGGAGGACAGTGGAATTTGAAGTTCAAGAGGTTCACTTAAGTCTTAGATATGGTAACAGCGGAGAATTTGTTAGATAAAATGTCCTGTGCTACAGATAAAGGTTAAAAATAGTAATATTTATAAAAGAATCTAGATATAATTAATAAACTAAGCTACTTAGAGATGCGACCAGTGTTGTTACTTTCAGTAAAACTAAATTAAAGGTACCTGTGATAGTTATTCCCCACCTACTTTGTGAGAGGAAATCAGGTGTTTAACTGCGATTAACAGTTAGTCGAAATCAGGCACCTGTGTCCTTAAGGCGCTTTGGAAACTATCTCCTTGAAGACAGAAAATGAGAAAGAACACTTTTGCACTTTCACATTTGTGATTTCATTAAGTATTTTTGATAAGGTACATTCACGTGGTTAAATGTAATATTAAGACAATGAGAAACACCAAGGATCACCTGCCCAGAATAGAGCTAATGTCTATAAGCCACACACTTATAAAAAAGTAATTTTGAGAATGTTCACTATGGTGTATTTTAAAATAAATAAAACATTATTAAATCAAATATAGTCTGAGGTAATGTCAGGAACTAGAATCCATCCAAATGGAAAGACAAGAAATGCGCAGGCAGGTAATTTATATATTGCATCTTTCACACAGGGTTTGGTCCATATTAAATTTCCTTTCCTGTCACTGTTCTTCTCAAAATCTGTTTGAGTAGAGTCAGTCTGTTATGCACACAAAGTAGAAAAACACTCTGAGATACTGAGATCTGCTTCAGTTCCTTCATACTTCTGTAGTCTAATGGGATCTAAGAATTTAGCTGTGTTTTACAAGGACTTAAATCTCTTACAGAGAGCTAATTTCCATGAGAATTTGTCTAGGCATAAAGTTTATATTTCTGATTCTTAATTATTTATTCAAAGATTGTGTACTTCAAACTACTTTTCTCACATACATTTCAATAACTATTTCTTGTGGGGAACAATGTCCTGCCCACCCCCCAACCTGACCTTTATTTCCCGCAACTCTTTTTGAGTGATAACCACCAGTGGTGGCTGTAATGGATGTGTCTGGTTGTGATGGCTGCACTGGACTTGGAGGGTATTTGAGGGAGACAGATAACAACACAATGGCCAAGAGCTAATTTGAACCCCCTCTTGCTACCCAACAACAGAGATGGTCAAGGTCTGGCTCAAGCCAAGTTTGATAGAAATTAACTTCTGTATTCAGCATGCAAATAAGGCTATAAGTCAATTATCTTCCTTTATAAAACAGTGTACAACCCAGGGCCTGTTAGCTCTCCTGCATGAGAGTGGACCACACACCAGTATCTCCCCTTAAGTAGGGACATCTCTCAACGTTACTCCTTGAGTTGGAGAGACTCCTTTCTGCAACAGATCCTTGTGTAAGTGATTCATGGTGTGCTAAACTTCGAAATCTCAGCTAAGTATAATAAATGGTTGATTGTGTACATATAATCCTTTAGACATAAAACATTGACCGAGTTTGGGACAAGTAGAGGATCCAGTTGCACCTAAACTCCTCTTTGAGAAGTAGTTTAGAAAGCAAGGGGGTCCTTCCTGAACCTCATGACTCAAAGGGAAGGTCTCCCTAATAATTCTATCTGGCTTTGTTGTCTGTGCAATAAATAATCAAATGTACTTTGCCATTGGATCTTGTTAAACCACTGTCATATTTACTATCAAACTTGATTAAATTGCTTTTTTATGTCAATAAACATATTGTTACTTCTCTCTTATGAGTGAAGGCTCTCCGTCTATGACATTATGATATCAGGTTTATTATAAAGCTTTTTGTGTACCTGATGAGCTACAAAACAGGAGAAACTACTATTTTTAATGAACTTTTTTTTCTCAAAAGCTGTATTTTTTCATTCAAAGACAAAATTTATTTTTAGGGAATCAAATCTAAATGCTCATTTCTAAGTATTCTTACCACAAACTTGACAGCAGTTGTGACTAGAAATTGCTGCTTTGTCCTTCTCAGTAATGCATTCCATCAACAATTGCTTAGAAAGTAACTGACCAAGAACACAATATTAGCTTAAATTGCTCTTGAGGAGATATTCAAAATTGTGTTTGAATAGGTGATATTTATTTACTTAGAAAAAAAGCAACACAGATGCTGTAACCCACCATGTGCATCCTTTCTTTTCTACAATGATTTAATGGTTTCTTGTGCAGAAGTAGCCCAAGACAATTAAAAAGCTAATAAATAGTCACAGTGGAGGGTAAATTGCTTTTCCTGCTTTCAAGAAGCATGTGTGCAGCTATAAGATAAGATGTTGTCAATCTGTTAAAATCTCAGCATAATCTTTCCTCATCAAATGTTTATAGCATAGCATACCTTAACTTACTATAAGTACTGAAGGTCATATAATGTCACATCTTGAGAGCATAAGCAGAATAGTCAAGGAATCATGTTAAAAATCTCTTACTTTAGAATTTAATGACATCAATTTTAGGTCATATAGAATAAACTAAAGAGATGTACAACTAAGATTAATATTAAATTAGTAGTAAGGAAAATATTTGGTGAAAATAATGAAATACTGAAAAGAAAAATGTTTTAGATATGGACACATTACAAAATTTTCATTAATGCATGCAAATTTATTTTTCCTTATCATTGTTAAAACATTTGTTAAAAATACTGTGATGCTAAAGAGACACAATGAGTTTTTACTTTTAAGCTATGAACTATTCCTATTTATACAGTGATCATGAAGTAGTTACCATTTTGTTAGTGTTACAAATAACACTAAAAGACAAGTATTCAATTTACTACCTTTTATAGTCTAGGGAGGCATGGAATTCTCATTCAAAATTATGAAAATAATTACCTGAGTCATCCCTGATAAATAACTATAAAAAAGTTGAAATAGCATAGAACCTTAAGATTGAAGGGGAGGGAGATACAGTTTACTGCTACTTTAAAAGTCCTAATAAGACGGCTCTTAAAAATTGAGATTTGTTAGCTTGACAGTACTTCCAGAAAACAATTAGAGACAAATTGAAGGACAAAATCTAATTGACATCAGTGATCATTATTTTAGGAAAATAAACAATATCAAATAAAATTTACATGTGTAAGAGAAAGCATGTTGACACAAAAAAAATATCATAGAATCATAGAATGATTAGGGTTGGAAGAGATCTTAGTTCTAACTCCCCTGTCATGGACAGGCAACTTTCCAGTAGAAATATACTTCTATATTTTTGCAGGATTAGTATCATAAAATATTCTGAAAACCACATCAATGCTATGCAAAATAAGAGGTCTCCAGGTTTACTGCAATTAAAATTAGCTAACTGAGACACAAGTAATTATGACTTCAGAACCTCTGCAAAGCACAAATTTTTTAGTCGTATACAGAAGAGCTTTGTTCTTGGTCTGAAGATGTTCTGTATTTTAATAATAATAATAAAAATAAAAATAGTTATTAGCAAAATTTGCACTTGGAAGTAAAGCTGGAAAAGTAATAATATTGATGTAGACATGCAAGTCATAAAATTACATGGCTTTGTAAAATGAGTGTTTGAACAAACGGTTCCAAAATCAAATGTTCAAACTAAAAAAGTAGGCCACACTTGTGGGTAAGGATTAAAATATATTTCAGAGATACCTACAAAGAGCTTATGTATAAAAAAATGTGATGCTGTAAGATGTTAATGTATGATGTGAAAGAGGTTAAATGTGAGTAGTGAGAAAATTATGGTAATCCTCCACCCAGTCCTTGGGTTGGCATTTTTAAAATTATTTGTGAAGGCTTCAAGTCTTCAGAATTTTCTCTTGCAAAGGCAATTTTAAGATCCTTAGTCAGTGTAATTTGAACAAATATGAAATATTGCATATAATACAAAGATGAAAAAGACAACCTCACATCATGTATAGTTTTTTCAAGTAGTCGTAATAGCTTTTGCATATTATTCTGTTTATTTTTAGATATTTACTTCTAAGATATAAATTTGTAATGTTTCCTTTCAGCCAAGCAGCAGTTCTTGCTTAGGCTCACAAAAATAGCAGTAACACTAAACTGTGTCGTTCTCTTCAGGATTAAATTAAACCTCCATAAAATTCCATTATAGTTAATCTTAATTCATACAGGACTATGTAGAAAAATATTAATTAAACATGTCCACATCTGTAATGAAAACAGGCTTTGAAAATTATTTAAAGGGAATCAATAGACATATTAAATTACACATTGTTTGTTTATAATTTTTATTAATGTGATCCACTGACTCAACCTGACCTTTTAAAATGAGCATGCATCTGAGATGTGAAAGTTTTCCAGAAATACACATTTATTGTTACAGTTCTCTGAAATACAAAGAAACTTGTTTTCTAATGACAGTGTTTTGGGCCTGAATCCAAGAAAGCACTTAAGTAGGGATACAATTTAAACATGTAAGGAATGGTATTGATTTCAGTGGAGGCACTTATATAATTAGAGTTACTAGGGTGATTAAATATTCTACTGGGCTTGGAGCCCATTGGCATGGCATAAAACTCACCTTTATACAGAATTGCAAAGTCAACAGAATGAAAAAAATCTCATAAAACTTTCAAAATAGGGACTCCAGTGTGGGCTTACACTGAAACTTTTCATTTCTGGAAACAGAACACCAGCCCAGCTATAAACATATCATGTGGTCAAAGATGGATGTGGCTGAGTAGCATCTCTTTTTTAAAAAAAATCCCAACTGTTTCCTCCACAGTTATTTTTCAAGCAGACCACTCCCAGTGTAAACCCAGGAATAATCTCAGCCATTGAACTTGCAGAAGACACTGAATGAATGCAGGAAACTGATATATTACATTTCAAAGTGGGAGATTTCCTGTGTGGGGTTCTGTCAGTGGGTAAGTAGGTAGGTTGCAGACTAGATCCACAGATGTCCACAGATGTGTGCCCTTGGGTGCACACACACATTTCTAAGAGGGTGCTTGCAAGGTTTCTCTGAGATTCAGTGAGGCAGCAGCACAGTGCCTCAGATTCCTACCAAAGAGACACACAGCATGCCACTCAGAAATGGAGCCAGAAATCTCTGTGTGGCGTCCAAGTCTGGAAGGGAGGATGTCCTGTAAGACTGTACATAAGAGCAAGACACAGGACTAGCAGCAGAGCAGGCTGGGGCAGGAGCTGGTTACAGAACCTTTGCTCACACTGTGTGGGATTGGCTCCATCTCAGTGTCGGTCACCATAAGCAGTTCACCATTTCTCCTCATCTAATATTCAATTCTAGTTCAAAGTGAGAGATGAAGCTATAGCGTAGCCATTATTGCTGTCATTTGACATTATTGAAAACAGGTGAGAGACCAGCTGGGTCCTAGCTCTCTAGAGCTTTGTGTTAAAAGTCCGTGCTTAAAACAGATCAAATATTTACATAAACACTATTAGTGGCATTAATTTAAGAATGCTATAGCATTTTAGCACATCCCTGCTTATAGGGATTATAAGTAAATTACTTCAGCATATGTGTGTGGAATTTACCCAACAACCTTCTTTTTAAGATTACCAGAAAATCTAAAGTACTGGGTTTTTATCCAATCTGATTCAACCTCAAATGCCTCCACCTTTTTTTTCTTGTCTGTAGAAACACTTGCTGAGTTCTTTGTGAACTCAAACAATTGCTGAAGCAGTTTGTTGAGGTAGACTCCTTTAAAGACAACATATGCTTTACAATTTAGTAATTAAATTGTTCTGATATTTTTTATTCCTGTTATTATAACTAATTTACATAACTACATAATTCATTATATGAGAAAATTATTCAGCACTAATTCTTTAAACTGGTATTTAACACATCTATAGCTTTGGAATGCAGATATAGCTACATCAGCACTAGACTGTAATTACTCTCATCTAGTCCATAGATATTTTTTCTTGTGAGTCTAGAACTGTTCAGTTACTACAGAATTTAAATATCTATACTTACTTTTGGAGTTTAGCTATTTCATGGCTTAATTTTTTAGATCTTTGTATTGACTATTTTGGTGTTAGAATATTTGCAATACTTTTCAGGAAGTTCTATTCAAAGTAACAGTTATGACTCTAGGATTGACTATAATACATTCACTCTTTTCCTTTTTTTTTCAGTTTTGTACCATAACTTGTGTTTCTATTGTTTTTGTTTTATAACTGCCAAAACTGAAGAAGTATTCAGAAAATTCTAGGCAGTTTTCAAATCCAATGAAACTATCTTGTTGATAAGAGATTTTCAAGTTGTGTCCACATTTTGTCTTTCTTTCTCTTACAATATTGCTTTTTCATTATTAGTTAATCATGCTGCCCATTCCAGTTTGTTCAGATATTTCAATTCATTTGTCTAAATGCTACTGATATATACAGAAGACATTCTTTACTGTGAGAGTGGCGAGGCATTGCAAGAAGTTGCCCAGAGAAGTTGCAGATGCCTCATCGCTGGCAGCATTCAAGGCCAGGTTGGATGGGGCTTTGAGCAACCTGGTCTAGTGGAAGGTTCTCTGCCTGTGGCAGGGGGTTTGGAATGAGATGATCTCTAAAGTGCCTTCCAACCCAAACCTTTCTATGATTCTATATGTACAGATGGTTCATGGAAATATGGCAGTTCTAGTAGCTTAGAACCCCCCACAGACAAGACAGGCAAAGGAAGGAAATGGAAACAGGCACACAAAAAGAAAATTAATTTCTTATATCTTGAGCAGATTTGAAAAGGAAATTCAAGTTTCACCTACATCATTCATAGTTCCAACTGTGTTAGTTCTTGTGTTTACAAATGAGAAATGAAAATAAGAAATGCAGCACAATGTCTTTGGAGAGAAAAGAGGAATCTGAAAGCTAGTAGGCTGCACTGCAGCTCATTAACCACTGATGAAAATGTTGCAGCTGAATATCTCTGCAAGATGCATAAACAGATGAAACAGAAACAGTTTGCAACTGCTGTAACTCGAAGATAAATGAGGAATAGTTTAAATAGCATTTCCCATGTCAGAGAATTTTAGACAGGCAGTATCTAATGCCTAACCATTTGCAGCTGGATCCTGGGCTCACTGGATTGTGCCTCACAGCTTTATGCAAGTGCTGATACAAACAGTCGGTGTCCAGCAAATATCAGCATTAATCAATAGACAAAACACCTATATATATAATGTGCCACAACTGTTTATTTGAGGAAAGAAGAAGGGTAGGACATATATTGCATGTGAACTCTGGCTATATGCTATTAAACAAGGAATGCATTCTGTACAGGGCCAAATTTTTTAAAGATTTTACAGCACATGTGCATTACAGCAGCTGAACCAAACGTATAAAACCATTGCACAGCAACAAAAAGCCTAAAAATGTAAATATTATGGAAGTAAACACTGAAGACAGCTTTATTCAGTTCATTGACCTGTATGTAATTTTCCTTATTCCAGGATTTTCACAGCTTTATTTTACAGTCTATTTCTCTTCCAGCTACATCTGCCTACATCCTTGCTTAATGCTGGTTAACTACAATGCAGTTATCTTTCTTCATTTTTATTTTTTATGTTGCAAATCAGTGGCATATTTGGGTTTTCTGAAAATTTATAAGGACTTTTATGGCATATATTTTCTGTACATTGCTTTATAATGGAGCCTTACTGCTTCTACTAAAATATTTACACTCAACATATTTTAAATTAACAATTCTGAATATAGCTACTGCTCTTGTCAGATCTGTCACTATGTTTACTCCTTTTTCATTTGTAAAGTAGCTTTTAACATTCCTTCTAACATTTTGGCAAAAATTAGAGTATAGACAGAAGGAGATGCAGGCTATAGCAAAGTAGATCTTTAAGTTCTAAATGCTTAAAAACCTTAAAGTCTTTATAGGAAGAAGATTTATACTTTTATCTTGCTATGACACTGTACACTGTTTGAGATAATTTTTTATACAGGATAGTTTTCAGTATCTTACAGAGCAACTCATCCTCTGTACTTTGTACCGGTCACACACCAATACCCCTCTAATATTCCATTTAGGGAACTTTTCCTCAGACTCATAAATTAAGATCATTGTTATTTGATAACATGTTTTATAAAGGCAGAAATATTAATCTTGTTCTGATTACAGGAACATTCACAAACATTCACAAAAGATATGTGTTACCACACATTTGTACTGTGGCTAGCATACCTTTTTCTAGATATGCTGATAAGTCATTTTAGTCTATTATTATGTCTATGCATTAAGCAGTTTGAGATGACCAGAACAAGGCTCTTAAACAAGGACAAAAAGAAGTAAGGTCCAACTATCTAAAGGGTTTAGATACCTGAAAAGAGCTTCTAACCTGAGGCATAAAAAGACAGCAAGCAATTCAGCAGGTTTTGATATATTTGTTTTTATTCTATATGCAGGAAAACTGACAAAATTATCCTGTCTGGCAGTGCCAGTGCCAACTGGCTTGTGAGTGCCAGCTAGATGGTTCTGCAGGAAAACAACAGCTCCAGCCTGGAGAAAAGTGGAGCTGTGGGTAAGCTGGCTGACACCGGAGTGCTTTAGGCTGCTCTCCAAAGGCTTGATCCCACTGAAGTCAATAGGATTCTCTCTATTGGTTTAAATTGGTTTTGGCTCAGATCCTAACTTCCCTAAGCCAAGGCCTCCGTAGTGAGGATTTCACTTGCTGGTCTGACACAGCCAAAGCTCAGGAAGATAACAGACTTCTTCATTGAGAGGTATTTGTTAAATTTTGCATAATAAGGACTGTTTTCAGTTTGAGTTTCTCCACAGTATAATCAGAATAGTGATAACTGTGCATAAAATCCTCTGTCAGACAATCAGATATTTCCTTAATTAAATGTTAGAAGATGACTTATCTAACCACATCTGCTAGACTTTTAAGATTTTCCACGCATTCTCATATTTAAGACACTTTCTGTGATAACTTCTCCTAGCTCAGTAGGCAGAACGTAGTGAAGACTACATATGGAAGATATAGGGAAGTTAGCAATTAAATTTAAAATGGCATCAAAATAAAAGGATTTGTAATAGAAAGAACCAGTCTCTTCTTTATTAATAAAACTTTTGGGGAAGGTTGTTTTCTGTTTCATACAGTTTTGCTTCTATTAGGACAAGATATCCTAAAGAATACTTACACAGTTATAAATTCCCTGGTGTTTTTTAGAATATTAGTTATGTGAAGAAAATGATACTTCAACACTCTTTTAATGATTATTTTTGTAAGATACATGCCTTAAAATTAAAACAGAAACAATGTAAGGTTTTGTATCTTATCTGATGTTTTATGTCTAAGCCAATAATTTTTTCAGTTAAAGTAGTTCAAGTATTTTAGTCTCTTCTCTACTGGTATCAACAGAAATTCATCTTAATTCCTCCTGACAGCTCAGTAGCAGGTAAGCATCTAGAATAATCACAGCTTTTGTGTTTTAGGGTATTGTTCTGCCTTCCCTATTCACATTCAAGTCTGTTTAATCCCCACTGTATAATGAGAGTAAAAACAGTTAATTAAATACTTTGCCAGGAATTCTTTTTCCTCATTTCATTTTATTTCTACACTGAATGTGCTTAATCAAGGGTGAAAAACATTTCATGAAGAGTTTTATATTAGAAAATCAAAAATATCCAGCAAATTGACTACAAAGTGGTCTGCATCAGGTGCAAGTGAGAGTATAAACCTGATAGTTAAAGTATGTACAGGCTAAGATAAAAAGAAATTAAAACAATGAAAAGAAAAATCTATGACTATTCTCCTTCAATATGTTCTAGAAGCATCTATCTTAATTTAATTGTTTGTTTGAGGAAAGAGAAGAGGTGACTGCAATATGGATATGCAGGGTGTCAGATTTCCCTCAAGGCAAATGCATATAATCATAAATGTTCTGAAGCATTATTTATGAATTTTGTTGATCTAACAGTAAGTCAGGTGTTACAATACACTAAATGTTTCTAGTATGCTGCACTTTAAAATTTGTGTGAATAATTATGTAAACCATATGACTAATGACTTCTCTACTGAAATTATTTAGCACATAAGATACAAATTTTTCAAGCTCGTGATGTTTAGCGTTGGGAATCTTTATCTAGTGGGCAATCAAAGCAAATATTATTATCAATCCATGAAAGACAAGTATTCTAAAAAACCCCCCACTGCTGAAAGTCAATGGATATACTTTTTTGATAATGTTCTTCTGCCTATTTCACAAAGGATACCTTTTGATTTTAATTCTAATAGCATTTAAATTTTCAACTCATATTAATAAAATATTTAGTATTATGTGAATTACCAACATATATTTTATCTTGACACTGTTATTATAACTGAAAACTATAAAAATAGTTCACCAATAGTTTCATCAATTTGAAAAAGAAAATCTGCATTTGATTAACAGACCTGATCTGAATTTAAAGTTGGCTGGGGGCTCTTGTATAATGTCAAATGTCTTTGTACATCTGAGTAGGCTGTGCAACAGAACAGAATTTAACAACAGAGATCAGCCATGAACAAATCCCAAGAGCATATGTGTGGAACATGACTAATTTCAAAGGGCTGCTCTGGGGCAAAGGGCTGGCAAAGGTCTTCATGGTGTAAACAGGAACTAATCTGCTGCTATCAGGAAGCAATATAATTGCAACTTTGCCAAAATCATCATAAGTAGGTACAGTAGCATAAATTAATTTGACAAATTACAAATTATGCAAGTTAGATTTATTAGGCAGGCTTAGGAATTCACAGTGGTACAGTGTCCCTCTGTCCCTGCCCTGCTGACATCAATTTGTGCCTAGGTCGCGGGATGGGAACATGCCTGTGTTTCTGTTTGATACACTTTCCCCGCACAAACAGCTCTTGATGAGTCAAAATGGTCATTAATTTGTGATCATCTAATTGGAAGAGACGGCTCCAAACATGATAGGCTGAAGAAAGATGTCTGTGCTCACTTATACTGGGATAAATTATATGGAATTTCATTGATGTCCAGATCTGTTTGTTGCTAAATAAAGAAAATATGCATAAGGTAGAAATCAGTTCTACCTTATTGATCAGAACATAGGGTTAGTAGAAAACATACCGCGTTGTCACCAAGAGCTGTCAAGGTAGGGGCAGATAAAGCAGACCCTTCACTTTCCTCGCCCCTCCTTTTGTTGTAATTGTGAGAAATATGCAAAAAAATAATGGAAAACAATGAGGAGCTATCAAAAAATGTCATTCAGTCCTCTTCTCAACTGTTCTATTTTTCTCAGTCTTGTTGCAGTCATTGAGGTCAGACCACACTAAAAACGATGGCTTGGGCTAAGACCATCAAACACCATTGTGTTCAGCAATCCAAGCTGATTAAAAATGGCCATATGAACTTCCTCCCCTGTTTTTCACCTTTGTACTGGCAGGTGAATTGAGCGAGGTGAGGAAAAACTTGCACAAAGGCAATAATATTGGACAGGCTCTAGTCCACCTGCATCCTACTGATTAAGGCAGCAAGTATTCTTCCTTGTGAATATGAGAAGATTTTTTTTAAGGATTGTTGAAGATATGATGGGTAAGGCCTGGCATTGGGGAGGATGATACTTACAAGATAAGCCTCTTGAAAGGTTCAAATTAGACACAAAAGATGCTACACAGGCACTGAGACAGCATAGGGAATATGTGCTGGAAGTATGGGAGGAAGAAAAGAGGTTTGGGCTGGACACCGCTAATGTCAGACCACCGCAGTTTTGAGAAATTGGAACATATGAAGGAAACTAATATTTGTTGTTAACATACAGCTTGTTTGATTTTGGCCAAATTATTATAATAAAGAAGTAAGGAAATCTAAAAACCACAGTATCGTGATATCGTCACAGACAGTAGGGGATACATCAAATCTCTTACGTAAGTTTATTCAATTGAGCCTGAATTTTCATTTTACCTAAATTGTAGTCTTCTGTTTACTATGAAATTATTAGAGCATATTTATATAATTTCTAAATTAGAATTTTTTATTTTCCCTGAGATTTTTTCATGCCTCAAAACTGCAGAGAATTATACTGTCTACAGAGCTGAGCAGGAAGTCCTCCATGTCATCCAAAAAAGACCCAAAACACTGTTGAACGAACTGAGCATCAGGCATCTTGAACAGAAACCTAAGGGAGAACAGCTGATGCCTTGAAGCCAACATCTGGTTGTTTATGCGGAATGCTTCAAAGCAGGGAGAGACTGAATATAATCAGGAGCAAGGATAAAGAGGAATCTTGGGATTTTTTTTTTATAGAGGCATGATTCTTCTTACTGGTTTAAAATACATTAAGGAAAAATATTATACTGAAATTGTAAGCCAAGTCAGTTAAAACTGTCCTGGTGAGGACAGTATTTGTGAAACAATTTTCTCTTGAAGCATATTCTGGCAGACAAACAAGATTTATAGAAATATTTCAACAGAGTTAGATTATTTTCAAGAGAGAGAAAATATTTACAGTCTGTCACTCCATAAATTTACCGAATTTTCCATAAATCCATGCGTAATGTGTTCAAGGCAATTTAAGTCATCTTTGCTTACCTTACATAGAGTTGCAAGAGAAATCCACTTCATAAAATTTTTAAAATATTAAAGAAAAAAACCTTTCTGAAAATAAGGTCCAGGTTGCTATGGGCTAGCCATGCAAAACTTCTTGAAACCATGCACCAAGAGATATGTCTGTATAATTTTTCCACATAAATGATCACTTACAGACATAATTCTTAAGGTACGAAATCTCAGCCATAATTAAAGACTGTTTGACATCCTTCCTAACATTTTACTCTCTGGCTAAGAGACACTCGTTCCAATAAATCAGCTATTCTTTAGTCAGATTCACTTAGATTAAATATAAACTGGGTGAGGAAAGTATAAAAAGAATAAACAGAATAAGTTGTTAAAAGGATTGACTAGCATCAGATTCTCTTTATATGCTCAGAATTTTTGTCTATGCCTCGAATTAGCATGGACTCATAGAATCATAGAATATGCTGAGTTGCAAGGGACCCATTGGGATTATCGAGTTCAACTCCTGGCCTTGTGAAGGACACCCCAAGAATCAAAACAGGTACTGTCTCCTAGAAGTTTCTGGATTGAGTTCTTCTCTTATGATTCTCACAGAACTAAGAAATAGCAGACACTTTCTTGAAATCATATAGTCTTTTCTTTACTGCTGGGGAAATCAAAACTGAGAGTAAGTGATCCAGGCCTCCAGGAAGATGCAGTGACAGAACTAAGGCAAAAACTTACTGCCATATAATCTTAACTCCATGTAGCCATCCAAGTGATATTTTAACAGTGAGGCTGCCATGGTCTAGTAACCATGGCAGTGGTGGACCGAGGGTTGGACTTGATGATCTCAGAGGTCCTTTCCAACCTGGCTGATTCTATGATTCTATGATTTGCCAAGCTCCTCCAAAGTCTTTTCACTCTGTTTTCTGAAGAAGCTTCATATCTGACTACTCTGTAGATTACTGAAGTGATAATTCTGTTTTCCATAGACAATGTTTTGGGAAGCAGTACTCGCCATCTTGATACAGATCACTCTGCAAGCTGGTGGGAACACTCATCCACCCAAATCCACTAATTTCCTGATCACCTGCAAAAGGACTCATTCATGCTCTTCTGTTCCTGAGCTATCACCAAAACATTGACAGAAATTTATGTTAACTGAAACTGGATACATTATAGGCTGGACAGCATATGGAACAAAGAGCACCAAAATCCTGTGTTGCTGTACTCACCAATGATATCCTATATACATACTAGTGGACGGGATGATCACTGTATTTATTTTTGAGAAGAAATTTTCCTCTATGATAGATTGCCAGGGTTCTCAAATTTTGTAAACTGTCTTTCGTATTAGCTTTTTTTTTTTTTAAATACATCAAATTAATATAGTCCCTTTAGCCTGTTTACATCATTTCAGGAGCCTAAGACTTTTTTTTTTATTTTTAAATTTCCTATTTTTTAGCTGTCCCCTACAAATGTACCAGAGGACTAATATGTTAAATCTTACTGATTAATATAAAGAAGTGGGAGGAAGATAAGTGCCTGTAATATGAAAGTGGAAACAGATGTTTCGATGACACCTTCTGTCTTAGAACTCTGTATAGCCTTTCTTGTTCATCACTTCCTCAGACAATTAGAGTAAAATAGAAAGTAGTTTATATATGATGAAGAATTTCTGGGGATTATAAACAGCAAGACAGCATCAGGAACATTTGGCAGAAAAAAATCTCTTTTTAGATCCTCACTCCCACTTGACTTAGGCCAATCTGCTGTTCTGGGTAAGCTTATTCTCATATAAATAGCATTCATGTAAGTGGTTTTGTGCACACCTTCCAGACTCCTTCTTGAAGCTTAATTTGCTAACACTTTTTTAGTTGCTCTGGCCATATCTTTTTCTACTCCAGTAACATTTATTTTCCTTTTATCCTTTTTTTTTCAATCTGTCTGATATAAATATTTTGTGCTTCAACTGTCTACTACCAATGTTTTTGAGAGGAAAATAATGTTTGCTTTGCAACTGTAAAGGTCATCTAAAGTACAGATGATAAATATTGATAATCCAGCTATCATAGAATTGCTAAAGTTGGAAAAGACCTCAAAGATCACTGAGACCAACCATTAACCTAACACTGCCATCTTCACCACTAAACCATATTCTCAAGTGTCACATCTAGACATTTTTTGAACATTTCCAGGGATGGTAATTCCATCACTTTCCTGGGCAGCCTGTCTCTATACTTGACCAGTCTTTCAGTTAAGAATTTTTTCCTAATACACAATCTATCCAAGCCTGATCCCCTGTTTGTCCTGCATGTGCTTTTTGATGTCCCTCAAGATGATGTGCTTCATAAACTTCCCCAGCATCAAGATCAGTCTGACAGGCCTGTAGTTCTCTGGATCCTCCTTCTGGTCATTCTTGTAGATTGGCTTCACATTTGCCCATGTCCAGTCACCTGGGATCTCCCTGCTTAGCCACAACTGCTGGTAAATCATTGAAAGTAGCTTGCCAAGCTCTCCCTCCAACTCCTTCAGTACCCTTGAATGGAACCAATCCATCCCCAACAACCATCTAAATATGTATCTAAGTGGTCTAGCAGGTCACTGACTGCTTCCACTTGGATTATGGGGGCTTCATGCTGCTCCCCATCCCTGTAATAATTATCTTGAAAAGAATAATAGAGTTAATTTCATTCAGTTCAGCTATAATTGCAGATAACTTATCTGCATAAATACTCTTTAGAAACAGTTAAATTTGTCTTTATCAGAATTTATTTAATTTCAATGAGGATTAATCTTCATTCCATACCTCTTTCTCCTGAATTCAGAATCCTTCAAACTTGTTTGCTCCCACAGATACCAGGATATGTAGCAATTAATGTTACGAACAATCTTGCTTTTTCCTCTCACAAAGCTTGAGTGCTCCTTGTCAAGGTCTCTGCATGCAAAATGTTACTCAGCACAAAGTGAACTTGCTTATTGATTACTTAAAAGCTTGTACAGTAATTTCTACCTCTGCAAAGTGTGTATGATGTCCTGAATTATTTTACATAGTTTTACAGGGACTATGTTCACACGGGAAAGAAGAGACTGTATCACAGATATAATATGTTTAGCACATGCAGTAGAAAATTTGCGTTTAAACTCTAAGCATTAAGAATTCAAATGTAATTGCTAGAAAAAGAAAAAAAGGTGAATGGAAGAAAACAATGACCTGATAATCAATAATAATATAGTATTAGCACATTACTTAGCTACTGATAGTATCATAGAATGATCATGGAAATCATGGAATGATTTGGTTTGGAAGGTCCCTTAAAAGATCCTCTAGTCCAACCCCTCTGCAGTGAGCAGGGACATCTTTCACTAGATTGGGTTGCTCAAAGCCCCATTCAACCTTGTCTTGAACACTTCCAGGGATGGGCATCCACAACTTCTCTGGGCAACCTTTTCTAGTGTCTCACTACCTTTGTCTTAAAAGATTTATTTCTTATATGTAATCTAAGCCCACCTTTTTCAGTTTAAAAATGTTATCCCTTGTCATATCCCTGCAAGCCCATGAAAAAAATCTGTCTCTACCTTTCTTTATAAGCCCTCTTTAAGTATTGAAAGACCACAGTCAGGTCTCCCCAAAGCCTTCCCTTCCCCAGGCTAAACAACCCCAACTCTCTCAGCCTTTCTTCATGGGAGAGGTATTTCAGCCCCATGATCATGCTCATGACAAATTCCCAACCTGTTTTAGCAGGTCCATGTCTGTCTTGTGCTGGGGTCCCCAGAACTGGGAGTACTCCAGGGGAGTACTCTATTTGGGGTCTCACAAGAGTAGAGGGACAGAATCAGCTTCTTTTGCCTGCTGACCACACTTCTTGTTATGCAGTCCAGGATCATAGAATCACAGAATAGTTTGAATTGGAAAGCACCTTTAAAGTCCAACTTCTCTGCACTGAACAGGGACACCTTCAACCAGACCAGGTTCCTCAGGGCCCTGTCCAACCTGACCTTGAATATTTCAAGGGACGGGGCATCTACCAGCTCTCTGAACTACTAGTTGCAGCGTTTCCCCACCCTCAAGGATAAAGTTGTCTTTCTGAGATACAAGTTTCTGGGTAATGCCGATTTATTCATCCACCAGCATCCTCAATTCCTTCTCTGCAAAGCTGCCATTAATTACCCAGACTGTACTGATATAGATTGAAGACAACCTATGTCTCTAAAGAAATCTATTGAAAAATATTTTTACTGGCACATACTTGACCTTGAACAAGCTATATTTCAGTACTCACTAGTTTGCTTCTACCACTTCTAATGAAAATAATTTAACCTTACTTAGAATCAAAAGCATTTTAACCTTGCTCTTGTGCAGTATAAAAATCAAAGTTATGCACTTTTACCCTTTAGACAAGTCTGCAATTGAAAGGTTACAGTGTAAATTGAAACCATGCAAAACCTATCTTAAATCACTTAGAGATATTATCTGTTCAGTTTTTAAAAAAAAGAAAATTAGTTTATCCAGTGGTTTTTTGCTTCAATGACTCCAAGATTGATAAAACCAGAATCCTTGATTTTTATTAACAATTAATACAGAAAAAACAGTTTAGAAATTGGAAAATTTGAAGATCTCTTTCTTAATCTTGATATGTTGAGTACTTAATCAGAATAAAGGTTTGGTCATAGCTCATTGTTCCTTATATGAACAATCAAGAGTACATTTTCATCTAGATATGTCAATATAAGTATCTTTTTGTCAACTGCCCTGATTAGTTAATGTCTCCTGATTTAATTCAAAATCCACACTCTACACTGTTACATATGCTATGAAGAATACAATACTGCATAGCTTCAAAATATCTTTACAACCAGCAAACAATTAATTAACCTTCCACATCTTAATGAGCTAGTCAAGTTATGCACCAAACAGTAACGATTATAAAAATGTATACTCTTATGAAAAAAGTCTACATAATTTAATAGAAAAAATAGAAAAAACAGTGAAATTTATTAATTCCAAGTAGGTTTTTAATATAATAAAACAACTTTCTTTGCAAAGAACAGAGGAGGACCAACTTCTTACAAGGTTAATGGAATTACTGATGTTGAGCTGTAACTTGTAACAAATCCATTTTCTGATCTTCCATGTGTGACAGTATGAAGGATGCACATATACATATATATGTATATAATTTGTATACTCAAACATATATACACACACACACATGCACAAACACACACTGCACAAAGACCAATGGAGAGATTTCTAGGAAGACTAAATTAAACTGTAAGGAAAATCATGCTGATGGTATCCATATCTCAAACTCCTCAACATATTCATTTGAGGTTCACTGCTGTATGTTGCTATATCCAAAGACCTTTTCCGTCTTTGTGCATAAAAGACGAAACTTTTTCCTTATGGTAGCATTGTCTTGTTGAAAGATTAAAAAATAGATTTTGAAGCAATTTTGTAGATATGCAATTTAAGCCTGATTTGCTTATTCTTTCTTTATTTAAGCAAAAGACCATTGATCTTTATCTTAACAATTCCTTCTTTCTGTAATGTATATTGCTCCTTTTCATTGTCAAGAAGGTACATTAAATTTTCCCTTCCATTACTTAATGTCACTTTATTTTCCTTAAGTTTTATGGGAGGTTGCATCAAACCTTTGTTTAAAATATTATCTTAAAATTAGTTATTCCATGCAAAATAATTTTTAATTTCAATAGATTTTAATAAAATTGTTCAGTCTATAGCTGAGAATAGAATATAGGCCAAAACAGCCACAGGGAGGTAGTTTTGTATCAGACAGGAAGATGAAAGAGAAAGCAAGAAGGAATATCAGAATGGATATAAATACTGATATTCATTAACATCAGCTTATAATGCAGCTCTTTTGAAAATAACCATCTATAGTAATTGCAAAAATGTAAAAATATCAGTACTTTTATAACTATTTCCACAATAAAAAAGCTTGGGTTCTTTAAGAGTAAACACAATACCCTTATTACTTGTCGATATATGTAAACTTATTTATATAAATATGTAAATAAAATATGTAAATAAAATAATATGACCAATTTTTTATAAAATACAGAACACATGCCACAAAGAGATAACATACTTCTGTCTTAAAATAATCCAACTCATTAAACTAGAAAATTAACTGTGTCACTGCTGTTGCAGGTATGAAGGTTATTTTCTTTTTCTTTTTTTAAATTTAATATGCATTAACTCATTTTGATTTTTCTAGGCAGTACTGAGTTATCTCAATTGCAAGAGCCTTCTAAAAAGACAAAAAGTTCAAGAAGAACAGTTTGCTGATAACATACAAGAAAAAATCTGTCATTCATGCTGAGAACAAATGTCAGATGTCAACTTCAACAGTTACAGCCACAAGACTTGCCAAGTTAGTGTTGTGAAAATTGAGCAGCACTGAAAAGTCCAAGATGGATGCAATATTCTGGTGTATTCCATGACATCTGTGCATTAGCTAGTTTAACTTCCAATTTTTAATTCAAAATTACAAACCTGGAGTTTCACATGAGACAGTGAACTACAGAAAGCACAGTCACACAAGTGTAGGATGGGCTGCAGAACAAGGCTATGTTGAATTCAAGATATTTCTACAAAATGCTTGGCTTCTACAAACCAGAGCAGAATTCATAAACAGACTTTAGCTAGGAAATTTCCAAATTATTCTTATGGTAATTAGGCTCACAGCTTGAGAGCATTCCAACGTCTTTGACTTAAATTGACAGAAATGCTAGAAGAAAAGTTCATCTTCATTGGATATAGTTCTATACACATTCCATCTAGTAGAAATAAACAGTAATCATTGCTTTATAATAACAACTCTGGTTTTGTGCTAAATGTTTTTATCTTATGAATTGCTCTTGGGTTTACCGTAAGAGTTATAAAAAAAAATAATCCAGTTTGCAAGATGCATCATTCTGAAAGCTCATACAGTGAGAAGTACTCCTTGTCATCATATGTTCAAAATTTTGTTTGAAATTAACCTTCTCATTTTAAGTATATTATTAAAATTCACAGAGAAGACCATCAAACTGCTGGCATTTTTCATCTCAAAATTCAGCTGAATATTCTAAAAACCAAAAAAAAAAAAAGATAAACTATAATCTTGACTATTTGCTAACTGAGATGTAAAAACACAGTTTGAGTCTCTGAAAATTATTTTAAAATCTCAATCATATTATTAGTTACATTTTCTTTACTGGGATCTGTTTTAAGTCACAATTTATCCCCAAGTTTATCCTGTGGGAGACAGCACAGACTACAAAGTAGCATAGTACGATTGTCTTCAAACATTAAAACTACAGCAAAGCAAGAATTGAATTGGAAGCAGAAAAATTAATCAAAGTCAATATGAAAATTTTAGAGATTATATCACTGACATGAAGAGTCATTTAAATGCCCACTGCCCAAACAAAACAAAACCAAACCAAATTATTTTCTCTTGTAAAATAGTACAAGTAGCTAAATATATATCAGCTTAGCTCACAATAATACTAAATCAATCAGGGCATATTTCTCTTAATGAGATTTCATTTTTTTTCCCTAATATTAATGTGAAAGTCATTTCTTCATGAGAGAAAAACATGTATTCTGAAGCTCTGGCTGCTTACCAAAGAATGTTGAATCTCAGCCACTTTTCAGGGTCAGAGGATAGTATTGAGTTACCACAGAGAAATAAGTAGCTGATATTAGTTAATATCTTCACAAAATCTATGGCTTTACTTTGAAAGACTTTGGTGTTTGTTCCTCCAGTGAAATATTAGAAACTTTATCAGGTGAGATGCGTCATTTGGAAAAAGAGTTTACAAAGTAGCCCTGCAAACTTTTAAAGAAAAATTATTTAAAAAAAAAAAAAGAAAAAAAAAAGAAAAACAGTGATACATTTTTACTTACATTTTGTAAGCTTCATTACACCTAAAATTAATGTTTCAAATATCACATGAAACTCAAGCGATTCTGCAGAATATACATACATATATCTGCAAAAGCAGCAGAATTTAGCCCACTGTGTCTACAATTCCAGGTGAAATAGAAGTTGCCTCTGATTCTTATCAGGTCAGTTAGTCCTTATCAGGATAGTTAGTCCTACATTTAGTGCAATGCATTACACTGAAATTTGTTTCATTGCACGCTTTTGTTGTAGTTTTAGGTAGATAATTAGATAGATATGGAAAGCCAAGAGAGCTGCAAACAGTCCAGAAGGACCAGAGATCACCTTCAAACAGCTTCATCTCTGTAGAAGAGGCTGAGGCTCTCAGTTATGAGACATGTTTTCCTAATATATATCCAAGAGAATGAGAAAAAGGTTACTTGGAAACTATGAAGAATTTAATTTTATTCTCAGCTCTACCCTCCACATTCCACTGTAAAAATAACCAGAAGCTTAGAGAAGCAGTAACTAGCTTTGTTTCAAAGTTAGTTTCCTTGTGTGTCTTCCAGCTGCTATTTGGATTTTATATCCACTTTAGAAAAGCTCCAGGGCAATAGGCATTTTAATAGCCCAAAGAACACTTAGTCTACTAGTGGGGTGCAGTTACAAAGTCAATTCAGTTGAGATTCATTGAATCTGAATGAAGAAAAACACAATAGGAAACCTTACTGGTAGCTAAAAACAGCTACACAAGAATTAAGTGTAAAATCAACAAGTCCATTTGCTCATCCTGACTTATCATTGTTTTTCTCATAAAAAATAAAGGAAAAAAAATAAGTTTCTATGTGATTAGGGTATGACAAAGATAGAGAACAGTCCTCTCTCTCCTCGTGCAAAATCAGTTTATTTCCTATCGTGTTGATCTGTAAGCCTTTTAGTTTAGCTGTAGGTAGGGCCAAGGTACAAATTAAAGAGCTTCTTCTATTAGAGTGATGTTTATTTCACTTCAGGAGAGTCCAGTTTGACTGGCTTACTTGGCTGTATAAAGTATTGGTGAGATGTGTATCCCTGTACCCAGAAATAAAGGCAGCGTCTTACTGAAGAAGTGCATAATTCCAAGCTGCGTGGCAACATGTGTAATTAATCAGGCTGTTCTAAAGTGCTTAGAGTGACAAACATGAGTAGGTGGAGAGGCTTGCTTTTTTTTTTTTATTTTTTTTATTTGGTGAATACAAAGATTTAGAAAATTGGGATAAATTCCTGTGTAGAGTTTTACAAAAATAGACCTGTAAGGGTTTGGAAATTTAATATTTTAGTACAAAATATATGCAACAATATTTTTAAAAATACATTTTTATGAAATTTGTATACTTGATAATGGCTAGTGCGTTTCTTGTATTCTGATTGTAATGTTGACAGGCAGTTCAGATGAACAGCTCAAAAGTTTGTTTTAAAAATGTATTTATGCTATAGATTCTGAGAAAAAGGGAAGGATCGTTAACTGCCTTCGTTATCATGACTTGTTCATGCTGTGAATATGTGAATGAGTCTTCAAATGTGCTATTGCTTATACTGTGCAATTTGTTTTTTGGTCCGTATAATATTCTTGTAATTTTCTTTGCTTCAGAAGATCCATTTTCTAAATGTCTCTTGTTTTTCTTTGAAGATACGAAAGATAATGAAAATGATGGAAATACTTTCCACTGTTTAATTACAAAAAAACCCCCAAACCTTAGGACAACCACAAAAACAAAGGAAGAGTGAACAAAAATCCCACAAGAATAGTGCTGTATTCTACAAGCCCTGCTTAAAAAAATTATGGATTGCTGCACGCTGTTATATATTCCTTAGCAGTTAGAATTAGTTTTGCTTATATTGAATACATTGAATATGATTTAATATAAAGATATTTTATAAGCAACTTCACCAGAAACAAAGTACTGGGGTTTGATAATAGACAACTTTCCTAATGGAACAAAAAATATTTTAAAAGAAGGAATTCTTTTAAGTATCAATTCCTCAGTTGTATTTGACAACAGCTCTCTGTATGTCATACAGGATAATTAAAACATTGGCTGGCAAGGGTAGGGAAGGGGTTGGAGAGACAGACAAAACAATCAAGTATTCTTAATAGCTACAACGTGTAACAATATTAAGGACATTTTGAAACCAAAGTGTTTCTTTTTAAATGCCTTTACATTTAGTTTCCAGTATTTAATTCATTCTGTAACAGGTAGCGATGAGTTTGGTACTGTTTTCAAAACAAAATTCCATAATAATTTCAAAAATAAAAGATAAAGGGAAGAGATGAAGCCAAGAGAAAACAAAATTTAGAAAAAAATATATATAATTTAAACAACACTGTTCCCATTTTTATAATTGACTTTCTATAACCTGAGTCTCAACAAAGTGAATAAGGGTGCCTTTCTTGCTGCCCTGCCTATCTAGGCACGTCTTGAGATTAGGATATGATCTGACATTGCTGACTCTTCGACATGAACTTCAACATGAAACTGCTGTTATTTTCTGAGCCCCTTCCCAAATTTCTCCTAGTCTTCTTCCATAATTAAATTGTACAAAGTTTTTGGAGACTCTGTCATCCTTCACCTACAAAAAGAATAGAAACTTAAAAGCCACTGTGCCTTCAGACACAATAGCTTTTAGCAGCCTTTGAAGTCAAAACACCTTTTAGTGTTGTTCTGATGAGCTTCATTCTTATTACTGATATGACTTTTTAACTATTCTGTCTTTTGCTTGTATTCATCTAATAAACATTCAATGAGAAACAGTGGCACAAGACCCCAAATACCTATTAAATGTCAATCTTCATACTAGCAGTCATATTCCCATCAATCTCATTTTGATCTCTTCCCTTAAACTCTTCTTCCCAGTGTCAGCTGAGGCAGAGGAGGTTCCCCTTCCAGTACCTCTGGAGGCTAGGACAAGTTCTTGGAAGAAAATAGGAGAGTACAGGATGTCTAGAGTTCCGAATCTGCAGGTCTTTGTTTTGTTGCCTGGTTGTGTCTAGCAAGGACTCTCCAAATCAAGGCTCAGATTGAATTTTTGGGGCAATTTATTCCAGGAACTTCTTACAAAAATCAAAACTTTACACTGAACCTGATTTGGCTCTTTTAGCCCTACATAGTCATCAGCTGGGGTTAAACCAGTGCAATTCATCTCAGGCCACAGCGAGACTGAGCCCCTGTACTACATCCCTCTGATGGGGGCAGAAATCATATTTACAGGGCTACAACCTGTGTCCTGGTACTGACTGACAGGTGAAATCTTATGCAATATTCCTGCATAGTAGGAATTCTGAATATTAAAAGATGGATCTTTTTTTTAACATTACATATGCTGCATACAAGGTTAGGAACCTAGTTCTGGTCTTTTTTTGTGGTAGTAAAAAATCAGATTAATAAAGATAGATTAGTTTTCATAGACCCTTTCTCTGAATAAATTCCTACACATTTAAAGTAGGAAGAAATGATTTTTCAATTTTTATTGAATAGAAACTCTCCCACTTCCTAAATGAGTTATTTTGTGTATATGTGGTAAATTTGTAAAGAGAATTTCAGCCCTTTTTTTTCTGATTTATTATAAGGCATAGATCTCAGAAGGATGAAAGAAAACTAGAAAACTAAATAAATATAGGTGAGATATATGAGACCCATAGTACACTGCTAAGCAAAAGTAATACAAAACCAAAGTTGGTAAAAAATAATCTAAACAACCTCATGTGGACAGATTTTGAATTTAAAATATGCTCTAAGGGACAGGAATAATAATAATTAATGCTTTGCACTTACGCGTGATCTATTATCTGAAGATCTTGAGTTCTGCACATCATTATCTCATTAAACCTTACAACACCCTTGTGAGGGAAGAAAGTGCTTTATTATAGATGTTTTACAGATGAGCAAACTGAGGTATTCAATTAGGAAAAAACATGGAAACTCAACAGCAATATTAACCCATATTGCCACATCAGTTAGAAAACAAATGCCATGATTTTGCCCATTAAGAAAGAGCAGAAATAAATAAAGTGATTAAAACTATTCTCCTAAAAAGAGGACAGGCCTTCATTTAAAGCACCCATTAGAGTTTAGTAGTTAAAAACAGCAGTTTGGAAGGACTGTTTAAGAAGGTAGAGACAGAGAAAGCATTGTCCAGAGAATTTAGAGATGTTCTACTTTTAGAGATTTTAAAAAATTTACTGCACAAGATTCTGAACAACTTGAATATATCTCTGTTTTGAGCAGAAGTTAGAAAAATGAACTCCTTTCAGACCAAATTTTATGTGATTTGTTTATAATCAATATTAGACTTCAGATATTGAAATCTCCACTACATAACAATTTTTAATAAAAGGTCACCTATCATAGACATTTACAAACGATTCAAGAATAAAGAAATAATCTATCATAATTTTCACTCCAAGGAAAGAAAAAGTCACAGATTCCCAATAGGGTCATAGCCTCCTTTGGGCACATCTACCTGCTCCAGGCCTGGGTCCTCTCTCCCTCTATGGGCTGTAGGTGGATCTCTGCGCCCCAGTTAACCTGCATGGGCTGCAAGGGGACAGCTGTCTCACCAGTGTCTTCATCACAGGCTGCAGGGGAATCTCTGCTCCAGCTCCTAGGGCACCTCCTCCCCCTCCTTCTCCACTGACCTTGGTATCTGCATATTCTCACTCCTCTCTCTTGCTGCAATTGACCCCGCACAATAACTTTCTCCCCTTCTCAAACATGTTGTCCCAGAGGCGCTACAATTGTCACTGATGGGTTGGGCCTTGGCCAGTGGCAGGTCTGTCTTGGAGTCAGCTGGCACTGGTCCTGATGGACATAAAGGCACCGGTCCTGATGGACAAAAACCTTGCCACACAAACCCAATATATGTCTTTTAATTTAAAACATTTAATTTAGGCTTAGATTTTTTTTCATCCTTTTGACTTTTTTAGCGTTATAGTACACATGTTTTTGTTAGACCTTCCATTTATCTGCTTTGTAAATAGCAATATTGAGATCTTCCTTTTGTTTACTACTGATATAAAACTACATATGTGCAGTGAGCAGTTTGATTATTGTTTGTTTAGAACATTTACAAGGATAGTGATGAATAAAGTGTGTCATGTAGAGTTTAATGACAGAAGGGACTGTCTCTCCGTAGACAAAAGGGCATTACAGTTCACTTAGTCCTTCTAGAAAGACATATAGCCCTGTTTAGAGCTACAGAGGTAGAGAATACAGAGGTTCATTGAGGACTGACACATATCTTTATCACTAAAGAGACTGTTGCTGCCTGTTTTCTACATCAGAGAAGTTTACTTATGAGCTATGACATAACCCTCCATTATTTCTTCCTGATAAACTGAAGTCTTACATCTTTTACTATAAACTGTTTAATAAATTTTAGACATTCAGCATTGTCCACTCTAATTTTTCATCAGACTTTTTAAAAGGAGCATATAGTGTGCTGTCCTGCCAATGTCTCAGGAGTAAGGGAAACTGAATGTCCACACTAAACAGGCTTGTCTAGAATAATAGACATATTTCTAGTAGACTGGAGAATTTCATTACAGTAGGGCTATGTAGACACAATGCAAATAACTTCTTTTAATCATGCTAAATCCATCTCCAGCATTGGCTACTGGCATTATTTAAGCTTTCATATGATATACACTTCTAGCGTGCCCCCTTTCATTATAGAGAATAAATAAGGTAAAAGAAGTTGCCATCGTTTTAAACTTAATGTTTTGAAGCAGATGAACCAATATTTTTAACAAAAACATGAGTTGTTGCTTCTTCAAAATAATGAGACAAAATAGTGCAATAGATCACACATTTAAAAAGTATATCCTAAAGTTAGATTTCTAAAATATAACTTCTTGGATAAAACTTGAGCTTCTAAATTACATAGGTACTTTTGATAATTGCCTTTTTTAAACACCTTGGGATTAATCTGTTTATGAATTATTCATGGTAAAAAGAAGTTTGCCTATGATAGACTGCTCTCTTAAAATTGCTATTAGCCCAAATATTAAGTCCATAATTCCACAAATGCCTCTCTCCTCACCCTAGAAAAGAATTCAGATAGGAACAGAGGAAATAAGAAAGATTATTAGTTCTGAAGAACTTTGAAGCATCTACAAGAGCAAATGGATATATTGGGTTTAGATTATGGGGGAGTGGGGGGGGTTCAGTACTGCTTTTAAGAGTGTCAAAATTTAATGCTAATGTTTCTCCCAAAGTATTAAGAGTAAGTGAAAACAAGTAATGAAGGGAAATATAGGGTAGTGCAATGAATGCAAAATTAGAATTCAGAGACTTCATAAATAAGCCAAAATCTCTCCTAAAAACATGAAGTAAAATATTTTCAGGTATCAAATTTTAAAATGAACCCTCAAATGAAATTATTTACTTCTCATTCTTCCTTCTACATGTGTTTATTTTTCTTACAATTTTCCTCAGGTGCAGGTCAAAATTGGTTGTGCATGTAAAGAGCCGGAACATTTGGAGGACAGAAAAACTTCTATTTCAGGTATCTAATATCTAAAAGTTTTTATTTTTAACAATTTTATTTTTAAAAGTGTCACTGATAGGGAATCATACTCCAATGACAAAATAACTGTGTAGTCCCATATGAAATTCTAGACACAATCTCTTCTGTTTCAAACTAGAATTACAGATTTTTAATATGATGAAGTGATTTCTTTTTTCATCCTTTCCATTAAACTGTCTTGAAGCTTTTAAAGACTGGTGTGTTCCCCAGAAATACATGTAACAAGAGAAACAGAAAGGAGGAAAACTTCCCTTCCCGAGGCCCCAAAGTGGAGATAAAAAGGACATTTTACATCTCCACTGTTTAGTTTCTGATAGATAAGTAAACATTATTTCTCAACTAAATTAAAATTCTTAAAATAAAACTAGAGTATTGAAAATATAAATGTACAACCTTCTATACTTTAGATTATCTTGACTAATAATTATCATAAATAATTTACATTGTATATAGATATTTTTAGCTGATTATGTGTTCTTTTAGCTAAGTCCAGACTTCGAGATATAACCATCACTTCTACAAGTTATGAGATCACTGGTGGATGAGATTAAGATTCTTTGATAATTCTCTTTGTTCCCATTTTTCTTATTGTTCTTTCTAGGATAACACTGTTAAACTGTATAAAAGGAAAGCTACAGCACTTCTACAATAGAACAAACAAATAAACAACAAACCATATCCAGTCAACTTTCTTTTAAATGAGTTTTGACACTGCAGGAAAGAATAGAGGAAAAGGCTGATGTGACAGGAAGGTCAGCCTCATGTGTCAGTACATATTACTTCAGATAAAGTCATTCTCTGTTTTCAGTTACAAATGTTGTATAACGAAACTAGGGAATCTTTGCATCACTTTTAAAATAGAATTCTATTGAGGGCTAGGAGTTCAGCCTAGCTTGTTTCTGACTTTGAAGAATCTGCTTTTTAGTAAAATAAGTTTTTGGTTAATGATCACATGAACAGAATAAGAAGTAAAAGGTAATTTAATTTACCATTCTTCTATTTCATTGTTTGCTGCACAGTAGAAATTCCTTTTCTTCTTATTTTAAAATGAGTTATGGCTTGATCTAAACCCTTCCGAAAACATAACCCTTGCTTTAGAAAAAAAATGAAAGCAAGTTAAATTCCGTTTCATTTAGTAACAATCAGAATAATAGAGGCCATTGTACTCAATTTCAGCTCCCTCTCATGATTGAACAGAGGCTTAGAGGCTTAAGGTACTTTCCAGGAAATTATATAGCAAGAGCAAATCTAGTATATAGATTTGGCACTGCAAGAGATGAAAAAGCTTACAGATAGGTAATGCAGTCTCTTACAAATCTTGGAAGAATCTCCCTCATTTCTATATAAGGCTGATATAGCCCTTTAGGTATTTACTGCTGTTTGGCATAACAACAGTAATTTTATCATTTTTAGGCAGAGATATTTGACCTTGTTCTAAACATCTAGATCTTAATATATAAAAATGCAGTGAGATAATGCACGCAAACAAAATTAGCCTTATCTCAAGGGGTGTTATTAATGACTCTTTACTCATATTCAAAAAATTCTTGACTATATAAAACATTCTGCCAAAACAAAATAGTCTAATTGTGGAGATAGCTCATAACCAAGATTTATAATGACAACCACATAATGGGTTCATACTAAAAAGAAAAAATTAAACTACTGAGCAGCGAGAGCAAAAGAAACAAAGCAGTACTGCAAACAGAGATTACATTGAAAAGAGCATTTGACATTTACAAAAACTTGATAGTTTTCAATCCCAAGTAGACATCAGTCCTTTTCACATAATACTATGACATTTTATCTGACCACAGCATTTTCTTTACTAGATATCTTTTATTGACTTCATAGGCATAAAATAGAGCTAAATGTGATATCTATTTAATAAATTTCTGTTTGGCATAGAATTTGAAAAAGCATAATCTGAATTCCTAATTTTGCAGCAGTAGCAATTAAAAAACTTTTTATGATCTGTCATTTTAGCTCATAATTCTTCCACAATCCATATAAAATCAGATGAGTTTACTAGTTGAAAAGAAAATAACTCTGAAATCTGGCACAAATACAACTTTAACTTTTGCAGGTTGCTACAAATATATTTAAAAAACATGTTTCATATATTTAACTTTACAAAACTCTTCCAATATTTACAATTCAAACTAATTGCTAAGTATGCAGAATTAAATGAAAAGTTTGCTTTTGTCACTATTATTACACACTTAACTTGTCAATTAAAGTAATACTGAATGGAAGTTAAAGTGAATGGAAACCTTAGTTTTACTTCTTTTCTTTTTATAATTTCAAACTCGAAAAATGCTTTACACATTTTAAAACTGAGTAAATGGTAGGGAAGGACAACGGTCACAAATCCAAACTTTGCAAGACACTGCATTCCCCTTGAACTGATGATATCTCAATGCAAAAGAAGTTTATTAATATCTAGAGATTATACTGATTTATAGGAAGTTAAAAAGTCAAATCAAATCAAAAGACTGGTATATTTCATCTCAAATCAAATTAGAATATTTCACTATTGAGTCTGTGGCTTTTAAAAGTCATGTTCTCTACTGTAATGAAAGACAACTGTGAAAAAGAGATACTTCAAAATGTTATTTTCTGCCTTTATTCTGTTCTTGATTCAGTGTGACAATTTCTGCGTATCTTCGAAATGTTCATGCTTTCCTCCTAGAATAGATCTTCAGAAAGTCACCCAGTCCAATAAATGGCCTCCATAGGTGAAACATGAGGGTTCTCATACCAGGATATGGCGTGACACTGGTACTGCAAAAAGGCAATAATTGTGCCGAATGGGGAATCACCTAGAGCAGGATGAATAACATGGATGACCATGCCTTGAATTCATTTCATCTCTACCTATCTGCTTCCAATCTCTTCAAGCATAAAGCCTGGAGTCCTCTACTGAGAATCAATGCATCTACTCATCTTTCAGGGTTTTAAGTGACAAGAGATTGACAGGCATTATGTCAGAGCACTGAAGGCACTAACAGGCTTTTCTGACCCTGCCCAGCCTCTCTGCTGCTGCTTCCTCTAGTCCTTTGCCATGGGTCCAGGAGCCCCATTTCATCCCAATCCCTGTTGCAGTGGTGCCATAGGAGAATCAGTCTCCAGCTGTGTCTCTGTGCCATCTCCTGGATGGACTTCAGCCCTGCATTGGAGATAGATGGACCCTTCAGCCCCAGCCTGCAGCCTTGTCTCCAGTCTTTCCTTTGTCTCCTGGATGGACTTTGTCAATGAATCCCAGACTTGGTTCATTGCTCAGTCAGTCTGGGTGGTTCTACCAGTCCCTTCTCTGACCACAGTTTTCATCCCCTGTTTGTGGAGCAGTGTATGCACTGGAGTCACCTTTGCTGCTCTCTGACAGAGTATTCCTATTACTTTATAGCTTTATAATTTGAATCATAACCAATTACATGAAAGAACTTGATTTAGAGAGTTTCAGATCCTGAAGAAATTTGCAGACATCTTCTATTACCAGGACAAAGTCTAGCCTCAAAGTCATCAGATATCTTCTGAAAGATGCAACCTTCACCTTTTTCTCTTCCTCAGTGAAAAAAGAGTACATAAAATAAGGTAAGAAAATGTGGAGATTGAGACAAAAAATTAATGGCTTTTTAGCCTAATAATTAAAAAACAAGTTAGAGAGAGAACTCTAAAGTTTTTGACAAAACCTGTGCCTTTGCGGGAAATCCATGAACGAAGACCTAACTGATGTGAGCCATCTAACTGCAAGCCTACAAAAGCAGTCTTCACTTTGTTTCTCAGGTTGTTTCTTTGAAATCACATGTTAGGGTTGATGTGCCTCTATTTTGACTGAGTCTTGCTTTACAACTGTTACAGAATTTAAACCTTGTATGGGTTCCTTATAGAATCACAGAATGGTTTGAATTGGAAGAGACCTGAAAGATGATCTAGTTCCAACACCCCTCCTATACTTGCCACCTATATCCCAGTGATACCATGAAATTTAGGCAATATAAGAATGGAATTATAATAAAAGAAAAAGTTGTTTTGCACACTAACTGAACACTCAAGGTGGAGCAGTTTTAAGACCAAGCCAAAAGATTCTCACTTCTCTAAAGACATTCTGGGTTAACCTCTTACCAGTTTACACCTACAATGAGCATTCCAAACACTACATACCAGGGTGTACTTCAATGTAAAAGGTTAATAAAAACATATTAGTTTTAACATGCAGTATAAATTACCACTTTTTCTAACAAGTCATCTATTACACGTGATATAACAAGTTCAAAATAGCTTACAGTACCGAGTTATTTTTACATGAAAAATGGAGGTTCTTAATACTATGTTGTAATTTTGAATTGTTTTCTGTGCATTTAGATATGAAATGTAGTGCTCTGAGAACTCTGTATCAGTAGACTCACAGAAAGTTGGAAAAACATACATTACAAAGACAGAGCGGAAGAGAGAAAGAGGGCATGAATTTTATAATGAATTTTTTTCAGAACAGCAAATGTGTATTTACTGATATGCTGATAAGCATGAGGAACTCGAGTTTAGGAACAGAGCAAAATATATATGCATGTAGATGCTATTCATGCATATACAGCCCTATAGGTGCAATCTTTTCTAATGCATAGGAAAAAATAAGGATTTATGGAGAAAGGTGCTCCTTTTCTCAAAAGGCCCCCTGTAAAATTATAAATCGTGCAACATGTATATCTGTAGATAGAGAAGTGTGGAATAAAAATTACCAAACAGACACTAGCTCCAAGCAACATCAGCTAGCAAATCATCCACCTAAGATGCAGTGGTAAGGACATAATTTCAAGCTACATTGAATATTGCATGGTATAATACAAGCCATTTTGAAAGATAATTAGATGCATAATTTCCTATACAGACTGCATGAGAAGTCCAATCAAACTAAATTTGCTGTTCTAGTGACACATTTTTGCTATCCTTAATGTCAGTTTGCTGTAATTTTTTCCTCCCATTGTGTTATTATTTCTGGTGAGGAAGAGTGCCATGAGCCATGAGGTAACTCTTGCACAAATCAAGATATCAGAACAACAGCTATGAAACTCGTTTACAAAAAAGCTCCATAAAGTTTGAAGAAGAGATGGTAGTGGGCAGACCCATAAATTCACATTTGTAAGACTGTCTCTCACTTTTCTCATTTGCCTTACATATATTTTAGTTTACAAAAAAGGCAGAAATTTCATGAGTTACAGATGATTGAGACATTTATAATCCCATGTTAGTGATGCCAGAACTGAAAAGGTCAAATATAACAACAAAAAAGATTCTTTTATCAGACTTCCAATTCCTATGTCTTCAATATCTTTTTCTGGTAGACTTTATTATAAATTCTGGGATTAAATAGTGTAAAAATTATGTCATTCCAATAAATCAACCTATTGTCTTAAACCAAATCTTTAAACCTTTTTTCTCTCTCTCACATGCATGCGTACTCACATACTCATAGAATTCTTCTCAGATTATGTTCTTCTTGTTTGTGGTGATAAATAAACTTTAAACTAAGCATAGTTAATTAATTTCAGTATTCATTACCTTCATTAGAGCTTTCAGTAATCTCAGTTATAACTTTCACATAAGTAAACCTGCACATGCGAACTGAATGTCATTTATCTCTATGTCCTGTTACTTCAGTTGCTGTTCAGTGATTTTTTTCTCAAGTTGTTGTTGTTGGTGGTGGTGGGAAGTTGTTTTGTTTCGTTTCCCTCCACACACAGGTACAACAATAAAATTACATTATTTTTGAGTTTTACTAGACTGGGTCTTCAGATATCTGAGCTGCCTGAGTCACACAACAGAATCCACTGTTCAAAACTGTGTCTCTCCCTGTAAGCAGGAATCAGGCAGTCTGTAGCTTTCAGAGCACCAGGCAGCAAGTTATGAAAACAAGTCAGTAGGAAAGGGAATTGATTACTCCTCAGATTTAAAGGTTCCTGTGTTGAACTGAGATGTCCATACTAGAATACGCAAGACAAGTACTGAAATCATCCCCTTTTCTAAAAAGAAGCATATACTAGATGTATGCATTATACAGTTTTATAAGGGCTAGGGTTAGGGAAAGGGAGAGATACAGCATCATGTCTCTTGTCAACTAAAGATGCTTACGCTTGACTGTTGCAGTAGCAAGCCCTGTACAACAGAGTGTACCCTGAGATTCCTGTACTCTGCTTCCTTCTGGGAATGAGCAGCAACAAATGCAATATTTGAGAAAAGAAAAATGGAAAATACAAGCTCGTGGCTGACAGTTCACACAGGGTTTTGACTATACCTGTTCTAGCTAAGACCTGTTTCAAGTAGAGTACAGAAACATTCTTCTGAACAAGGGCTGAAGGCAAGTTCATCCTCTCAGTGGGAACACATCAGTGTTAGGCTACCGAGGAGCACAAACTCTCTTGAAAGCTTTTTCTCACATCTGTGAACCCTGAATCCCTCACTGTTCAGTCGTATGGTTGCTACAGAAAGGGTTTATGCATCTTGCTCAAGTCATATGCTAGTCCAATGAATAAAGCTTGGCATTGTTCTTAATAGTGGGAGATGTAAGCTGATCAGGGAACAAAAACTTTGCACCCTTCTTCCTGCATGATTGTTCTAGTAAATAGTGCTGTTACAGAAAAAAATACTACTGCTCTATTTTTTATTAAACAACAATGGAACAGACAGTTTTCTTTCTTTGATGTAAGTTTTCAGTCCTCATCCATCAAACTTATATCACAGAATCACAGAATATGCTGAGTTTGAAAGGACCTACAAGGATCACTAAGTCCAACTCTTCACTCTGCACAGGACCATCTGCAAGAGTCACACTATGTGCCTGAGAGTATCATCCCAATGCTTCTTGAACTCTGTCGGGCCTGATGCTTTGACCACTTCCTTGGGAAGCCTGTTCCAGTGCCCAACTATCCTCTGGGTGAAGAACCTTTTTCTAATATCCAACCTAAACCTCCTGTCAGAGACTCGATTTGTATCTCACCAGCTTGTTTGATTGATGGGTAAAATAAACCATGTGGTATGTGTGTGGGAGGGTAAAAGGGCTAGGCCCAGGCTGGCAGCCAATATGGCCATGTCCATGCAGAGCACATGGCAGGAAAGCCATTTGGCTGAGCTGTCAATGAGGTCTGCCTGGTGGCACACCCACACCACTCCCCCAGAGCCTCTAGTTGGCTGTGACACCCCTCACTTTGGCTACGGGGACAGTGAGCAGCAGTGAGCCAAAGGTCCCACCTAGAGGGAGTGGCCACAACAGACAGAGTCTACAAACACACACGAGGTCTCCATCCCTCCCTTGGCCTCTGCCGCTTTGACCCATCAAGATGTGACCTTCACAGTGGTAACTATATTTTCTTCTCTTCTCTTTCTCTCTTTAGTCTTTCTTCTTTTAATCTCTCTTTCCTTCTTCTTGTGGGCAACTTAAACACCTCTTTCCTGGTGTTTCCTGTATTTCACTTAAGTTGTGGGTGTTTCACTTAAGTTATATGGAGTTTGTCTTTGCTAGGTGTGAAAAAGGTTACCTTACTATACAATGCTTGCTAGTTTCAGTAATCTGTTGTAATGCTTTTGGGAAGTTGCATGTTATTTCTGTTTAACCCTTTTGGCCAACCCCCCTATTTTCTCACCAAATTAAAAAAAAATCTCTTAGAGAAAAATGTGTAGTTTTTCTCTGCACGTGAACTCAAGGTATCAAAGAATCAAAGACTTTGCAAGGGTTAATGTGGGCGAAATTTCTTGAAGACTAAAGTAAAGGGTACAACTGGTAAAAGCATGGAGCTTCTAAACCAGGTTGTAACATCTCCCCTGACACAACTTCCTTGGGTCCTGTCACTGGTCACCACAGAGAAGGGATTAGTCTCTACCCCTCCTCTTCCCTTCACAAGGAAGTTGTAGACTGCGAACACAGAGTTACTATCATTATACGGTCACAACTTCTGGGATTTAAACCCAGGATCTCCTGTTTACTAGGCAGGCACTTTAACCAACTAAGCCACTGTGCCATGTACATTCCCAATGCTACTGTTTAATTAACAAATGAACATTAAAGCAGCTGAAATGTTAATCAGGGACTTGGCCTAGAAATCTGTGGCTTAGTCTTTCTGACAGGAACAAGAAAGTTTGGTGGTTCATATGTCTGTCTAATGTCAAAATTTGTACAAGAATATTTTTGCCAATAAGAAGACTGCACAACTGAAATTTTTTTAAATTAATTTATTTCTTGCTATTAATTTCTGCATCGATTTGCAACCAATGCCAAATACACAAACACGTAAATATCATTAAAGGTGAAAATTTATACCACCAAAGGCTATGGTTTTTAACAGAAAATACTGAGAAATACAGCACAGTGATTCACTCCATAAATCACTAGATGTATCCTATCCCAAAACTGGCAGTGGTTGTTCTTTCTTTATTCTTTTTGCCTTTGTTTATAGACTTTGTTTCTATGTGTGTGACATTCCTGTCAGAGATACTTTGTACTAGAGGGAAACTACTTCTACTTCATCTGATGTACTATGCTAGTTTTCTGCTACAGAATGTGTTAAATTGCAATCATTCATCTAGTACTGCATTTTCAGTTTCTGATACCTAACTACATCTTAATTATATCCAGCAAATGACCAGCTATAGAGTATGGTTCCTTATCACCAGACACACAGAAGCAGGATATCTTTGTACAAACATTGTTCTCTTCTAACACCCCTCAGAGGTCTGATTTGAAATGGCTCTCTGCAGGGAGCCTAGAGAGATGCTAATATAATTGTTTGCAATTTGAATGTAAAGAAAATTACTAATAGTTTCGTGCAGGCTGCTTATAAAATGGCTTCACTTCTCATTACAGGATTCAGCATTTATGAATGTGTTCTGAGCTAGTTTGATGTACTGAGTTTTCAAAGCAAGGATTGTTACATAACAATACCCTCAGTTAAGACATACTAGCTGAGATACTTGAGAATGTATAAAGCAATGTATAGTTTTTTCCTACTAGGAAAAAATCTGTAATACTGTGGCTAGCTTTCTGTAAGCTCAAGAAATTAACTGGGTATCATATGGCTGAATAAAGCATAGGCTGAATGGAGTGTGAAACCCACTTGCCCCATTCTATGTCTGGAAATGAATGCCTTTTGAAGAGTCAACACAGGGGAGACACATTCTTTAAATATGCATGGGTGTAGCTCTAAGAAATAATCTGTAGTTTGATTTTCCTCTATGCAGAATAGACACTATGAAGATGAACATTTCTTAATCTTACTGCTCTTCTGTTAAATGGCAATTGAAATAAGGACTCTATTAACTAGTTTCTATTGAAAGAAGCAGTATGTGAGGTAGCATCTGCATATTTTCTTAAAGCATCTTGTCTATTTACATTTACATGTGTGCATAAGTGTATGCACGGGTATGCTGTAGCATAGACAAGACCCTCTTGGTGAAATCCAAATCCAAACACCAAAATCCAAACACTGAAAATTTGCTGTGTACAGCAAGATTAAAGCATACACAATATTTTCTTTCTGCAGCACACTAAAATAAAAAACAATGCAAGTATTCTTAAGGAAGAATATATGTGCATGTTAAATAATTCAAGGATATATCTGTAATACATGTTGGAACACAGTGAAGAAATGAAGAAATCCACGAGCTAGGTATGGTCTGAAATGCTAGGATCCAACAAGTCACAGCCTGCAATCTCATGTATTTGCGCAGGAGCACTACTAGATTTTGTTATAACACTTCAGGGGTGCAGGCAAGCTGTGCTTGGCCCAGGCACATGCATCAGCTACAGCCGTCTCTGATCTGGATGTAGGGAGAGTATCCATGAGATGAATCCAAGCCTACATGACACAGTACTTCTTTCTTTTACCTAATTTCATGCATATGCTTGTCTCACTTTCTATTTTCCTGTTTTGGGATTATTCTTTACAGAGATGCTTTCTGGGTTCAGTCATGCATGGACATAATGAAAATGTATTAAGACCACTGGGGTTCACTACTGATTGAAACAACAGCTATGCAGAGCTCTGAGTGCTACTAAAAAACCTGATTTGATTGTGTAATGCTAGCTGAGCAACTCATTATATTATAATGACAAATCTGTGCACCCCCTTCACCAGACTTCTGGATATGGAACATCACAAAATGTGTGATGACAATGGAAAGATACTTCTCCAGTCCTTGAATATCAGTGAAAGAAAACTGGGCAGCTATAGTGACTACTACACTATTGATAAAGATCATGATGATAATATTAGAACAACTTCAAACGAAAGAAAAGCCTAGCATTTAATTTTGTTTACAATTCCATCTGATAGGCATCTGGTGAGAATACAAGCCACCACTCATCTTGAGAAATAGGCTCAAAAATGAAAACTCTATGAAACCATACTGGACTTTGTTCAATGTTTATGTCCTAAGACTGATATCCTTGTGAATTTAGTAAGAAACAAGGTTTGGGGAACTTTTAAATGGGCTATCCATTCACTTTAGAGCATAACTATTGGAATTTTATGCCTATTTTTACTAAGCCTTCTATCTGCGTGTTTATTAGAACAACTTTAGTGAAAGAAAATAGAATTCCAGCAAACTAATCCATATAAATATTATAATAGCAATCTACCATGGACAGGTACTATAGACAGATATACAGCATTTCCTATGAGGAATGTTTTCCACTAAGCCTTGTTCCTCTGTACAGACTTTTTTCCCCAGGCTGTACAATCCCCTCCCCTTCCTTTCCCCTTGCCCCTGCCCTTCCCCTTCCCTTCAGTTACTCTACTTAAAGGTCTAGCCTTAAGCTTTGCTATATATGGGCATATACACAATGTTGAAAATTAAACTATTGAACTATAATATTAAAACTATTGGAATTCTTAACTACACAGAACTAAATAGACAGATCCTTTAATGCATGTATTCTGAACACACTAAAAATATGAATCAAAGACGGATATATTTGTGACTCCCTCCTGTGTGGATTTTTTTCTTCTATATAGTTATACACTTACTATGAGGGATGGCAATAATTTATTATCACTCTCTAAATTCTGTGAATGGAAGAAGCATGTGTTTCCTGAATTTAATTTAGCACTGTCAAATTGAAAATGTATGTCAGATTATAATAGATGCATCAGAGACTCCCTATTATGTGAATAAAAACCCAGCAAATTAATATTGGTGAGATGAGTTCATGAATATTTACATTGTCCTTAAAATTGATTATGAGAAAAAATAATAATTTGTGCAAAACTTATCAAAGCAGACAGATGGAAAAAGATGATAAAATGTATTTTTATGAATATAGGTATATATTTCAATGCAATATAGTTTACAAGATACCACTTTCTTATTTTGTCTTGGAAACCAGATTTTCATTTCAGAATATGCTGATAAACCTGGCAACAGTAAATATCATGCTGAAATGCAAAGTCAATGGAAACAGTAAAAGAAATTTTGGAGCACCAAACATGCAATTATTTTGACATACAGCAAAATAAATATATTTTGAATGCTTCAAAGTACAACTCAGTTAGTGGTGTTTATCAGATGCAAAGTAACAGATTTAAAAAGTATGTAAGTGGCAGCACTGTATGGAAAAAAATAGTTGCAAGGTGCGTTTAACATTTTTTTTAAAGTCTGTTTTTCTTGTAAAAGTCTGAAGTTGAGTATTTGATGACAAATAAATAAAACAGGAGCTTCATAAATTAAGACACTTATTTGCTCCCAAGAATTTGGTAAGCTATAGAATTATGCAATGCATAATGCAAGTAATTAACATATTAAACATATGAAAAGAATATATAGTTGATGCTTAGATTCAAATTCACTTACAGAGGTTAGATTACAGAATGAATAAAAGTTACCTAGTAAAATCATGAATGCATTAATCTGGTATTGGCACGTGAAACTGGTCGTGTTCTACAGACCTGACAAGCCCGAGGCTGAGTCTGTACATTAGCAGAACAATTGGATAGGGTTTGGTCAGGATGCATAGCTGTTGCTGTGGTGAGGATAGATGTCTTTTAAAAAAAATATTACGTGTTGGGCATTTTCTTAAGAGGCCTAAATCAGCACACGTCTTATTGCTTAGTCACCTATGAATTGTTGTATCCTTATTCGCATCCATTTCACAAACAATTCTCCTCTTCATATAATGCCTTGTGAGTCACACAGATTTTGTATATATAAGTATATGCTTTTTCCTGTTGTACTGAAAGAAATAATCTTTTTATATATATGAATGATGTATATGAATCTTTTAATATATATATTAAATATGTCTATCAATACAGCAGGACATAAAAAGTATTAATTTTTATTTTTAAGCATGAGGTAGAAGCATCTAACTATGCATTTGTATCAGAAAACATATTTGCATGAAAAGAACAGTATTGGCAGAGAAACAAAGTGGTATAAACTGGTTGTCATTGAAAAGAAATAAGATTGGAAGCTATCAAAGTGATTGAGTTTCCAGAATAATTTTGCAAAAGTCATAGAAAAAAACTTTACTACTTTTAAATGCAATTTCATTGGTGTATTGGGGCATGGCCAAGTTTTCTTAGAAAGGATGCTGCAGGGGTGGCATCTGTGAGAATCTGCCAATGCCAGCCGGCTCCAATATGAACCTGCCGCTGGGCAACGCTGAGCCCATCAGCGACAGTGGTAGCACCTCTGGGATAATGCAGTTGAAGACTGGAAAAAACCTGCTTTGCAATGGCAACAGGAGAGAGGAGTGAAAATATGAGAGCAAAACTCTGCAGGCACAAGTGTCAGTGAAGGAGAGAAAGTGCTCCAGGTGTCAAAGCAGATATTCCCCATGCAGCCCATGGGGAAGACCATGATGGGGCAGACTGTCCCCCTGCAGCACATGGAGGCCCATGGTAGAGCAGAGATCCACCTGTGACCTGTGGAGGACCCCACACTGGAGAAGCTGAATCCCTGAAATAGGCTGTTACCCCATGGGAAGCCCATCCTGGAGCAGGTTTGCTGGCAGGAGTTGTGTGACCCTTGGGGGGACCCAAGCTGGAGCAGCCTGCTCCTGACAGACTATACCCCATGGAACAGACCAATGCTGGAGGAGTGCATGAAGAACTGCATCCCGTGGGGAAGGTTTACATTAGAGAAGACATGGGAGAGACCCCACGCTGGAGCAGGGGAAGAGTGTGAGGAGCCCTTCCGCTGAGGAGAAGGGAGCAGCAGAGACAGCATGTGACGAACTGACCCCAACCCCGATTCTCTGTCTCCCTGCACTACTGTGGGAGAAGGAGGTGGAGAATTCAGGAGAGAAGCTGAGCCCAGAAAAAGGGATAGGTGAGAAATAGTCCAGTTTTAACTTAATCAGTGACCTGAATTACTCAGCATAATTTTAAGAGAAGTTATAATTTACTCCAGTCTCTGGGATACTTGCAGAGCTCATAGTTACTTTTCTCTGCCTTTTCATGCCTTGACATTTCACTTTTTCTCAGAGGTTTTTTTCTCATTGTTTTTTCTGTCTATGTTGTCTTTTTGAACTAGCAGTTATTTCACAGACTGAATTGGCTGACGGGGGAGTCCAACCCTTTATTTTAAACTAAGCTTTGTTCAAATTTGACCTTAACATCACCACTTCAGCATGAGATCTTTGAAGAACAGCATCTTGTCAGGCTGCTACTACAGTTTGACCCTCTGTCAATATATTTAGACTAAGTATATTCAAATTTTTAAAACAAAATTAGCATGCATGCATTTAGACAGATAAGGTGCATTTGTAATATGATTTAAAATGGCTACATTATAAAGTTTTTGAAAATTAAGGTTAATAATGAAACCATGGAAAGACAGTTGAACACAGCAATAGTGCACAATGACTTATTAATATATAAAAGAAAATTCATGTTCTCTGTTAAAGTTACTATTGGGATCCAGTTTTTGAGAAAATGTGTTTTAGGATTTTTGTTATGTTATTGTACTATGTTATTGTACATTGTACTTTCATTGTACCCCCATTTTCCCTCATTTTCCTGTATTTTCCCTGTGCCTTCAAACCCTGCGTCTCTATTGGCCAGTTAGTGCTGCATTGCAGTACCAACCTTATATGGCCATTTCTTCCCTATATGGTCCTAGTTTGAGTACTCCGCCCTTGCTCCTCCCCAGTTACTCCCCTTGTTCCAGCATGTTCCAACATGTTAATAAAGTGTTCCATTTTGCACCCTCCATCCGAGTTTCTGAACCCTCATTCCTATCGGGCTGTCAAGGACGCTGAGAGAGCCTGTTTCCCACAGTTACTAATTCTTTATCATTACTATTTTGCAGTATCCCTGAAGTACAGCTTCATAGGAAGTGGCATCTAATACAGGCTTCATCCTATCACTATTTGTCATCATTTAAAAGGTGTGTCAGGAAAGCACATATTAAAACATCTTCACTTCTTCTCACTTTACAGAAGCTCAATTTTAGAGAAATTGTAATTCAAAAAATATGTATCTGCAGTATTACAGCATGCAAGTACTTTAGTTCAGCAGGCAGCAAATCCAAATTACTTATATTTACCTACATAAAGGTTTCACTTCAAAGATAAAATGACAAGGAGTGTTCTTTTATTCTCTTAGCTCCCTTTCAAGGAGCTTAAAAAAACCCTTTTCCCCCCATTTTAAAAAATAGTATCTTTAAATGTAACAGCAGAAAAGTACTAACAAAAACATGTTCCCTGAAGAGATACCAGTGCAGGTTAATTAATTCTATATTAGATAGATAGAAAACAACTGCTTCTTAACTCTGTCTGGAAAACTGCATGAAACTGCTGAGCTTTGCAGTAATTTTAAGAAGCAGATTCCATTTCCATTATGGAAATAGCATCAGAAAGAATTCAGAAAGCTTTGTGAGAGACTCTGAGTTCATGTATTTACATTCATATTCTAAATAATTCAGCAAAAAGACTCTTTAAAATAAAGACAAAACCTGATCACAGATAGAAATAAATCACGTAATTTCTTCCAAACTGGTTTAGTGGGTAATAGGGAGATGAAATAGCCAATCTGCCGAATTGTGGAGTAATTTAGGTTGGAAGGAGATGGGTCATCTACTTCAGCCTCCTCCTCAAAGTAGGTTTACCTTCAAAGGCAGATAAAGTTGTATAGGACTGTGTCAAGCTGCATTTTGAAAAACTCCAAGCATGAAGATTCCACAATCTGTCTGGAAGCTCTGCTAAAACTTTGGACTAGCATCCCCTGCACTTTTGTTTTACATGTCAGAGAAAAGTCTGCTCCGTCTTCTCCATTGCCTGGAATTAAAGCCTCTCCTGCTTGACTTCTCTTCCCTGAGCTAAACAATGCCCCTTTGCATGTCCTCCCACATTACATATTTCACCTGTCTTAACTGCTTTAGTGATCCTCTAATGGATTTGCTTTCCTTTATGAACATATTTCTTGTACTGGGACCCAGAAGGTGACATATTACTTCAGATGTGGCCTCCCCTGTGCAATAATGGCTCCCCTCAGCCAGCTGGGAATGACCTTACTAATGCAGTTGTGCTGGGTCTGGATGGCATTGACATGATTTTCTTCATAGCATCTAGTATGGTGCTGTTTTGATTCTCTGACCAAAACAGTGTTGATAACACACCAGCACTGCTGAGCAGTGCTTTCACAGTGTCGAGACCTTTTCTTCTTCCTACTCTGCCTCCTCAGAGAAGAGGCCGGAGTGTCAGGAAAGGTTGGGAGAAGACACAGCCAGTACAGCTGACCCCAATTGACCAAAGCGATATTTCATACCATATGACGTACTCAGCAGTAAGAACTCAGAAAAAGAAGGTAGAAGTGGGGTTGGAGCATTTGTGGTCATGGTATTTGTCTTCCCAACTAACCATTTTGTGTGCCGAGGCCCTGATTTTCTGGAAGTGGCTAAACATCTGCCTGTGAATGAATTTCTTATTTTGCTTTGCCTGCGCAAAACAAGTTCTTCTCACCGTTTCCCTTCTGATTCTCTCTCCCCATTCCCTTGAAGACGAGTCAGCCAGTACACGTGAGGGGACACTGCCACCACTGCAACCTTCTGCGCGCTTAGCCTTTATCACCACAAGGGTGCAGTCCTGGCTCATGTTAATTGGTTCATCACGACAAACATCGAGGACCTTTTATACAGCACTCTTCCCCAGCACATCAATCCAGCCCTGATGCAAGAGGTTGTTCTTTCTCAGGGGCTGAACTTCCTGCTTGTCTTCACTGGAGTTCATGAGGCTCCATTTGCTCATTTCTACATCTTTGTTAGCTCACCCTGACTGGCAACACTTCCCTCTATATATCCCTCCATATATGATCCCCCAGTTTGTGGTCATCCAGGAAACTATTGAGGAGTCAGATGCAGTGCTGATCCCTGAATTACTGGAACAGGTCACTCAGAGAGACTGTGACAAGTCTACCAGTGGAGATTTTCAGCTCTTGACTGGACAAGACCCTCAGCAACCTGATCTAATTTTCAAGTTAAATGTGCTTTGAGCAGAAGTCCGACATTGATGACCTCTTGAGGTCCTTCCACAGCCTTAAATATTGGTAGAAACAGAAAATACAGGAGAAAGCCTACCTTTTCTCAATTTTTAAAAGTCATATCAGATCACCAGTTACAGAAGGAATAATTAACTATTTCCAAAAAGAATCATCAACTTTTTCCAATTTTGACAATGCTTTGATTACACATCTGATAGGTTGTATTGTTGTATTCATATACAAGTGATTTAAAAGAGGTAAGACTTGGCAAATCCCTGTTTTTCTGAAAGTAAAAGTGCGTTTTCTAACAGAAAGGTAGAAGTGAGACTCCTTAATCATTTGAGAAAGGCCAGATATTTCAAACGCTACTGGAATTCCATTATATGGTGATGATGAATATCACACTGTAAAACAAATCACAGTGCTGTCAGCAGGCTTTCATTCCTTCAATTACTTCCTAAGTTGACCCTAAAGATTAACATGTTCTGTGTATAACTGTCACAGGTATACCAGAAATTTTTAAGCCTCTCTGTGTCTTCTCATCATGAAACAAGCTTTTCAAGTTAAACTTTCCTTTATAGGATAGTTTAAAATCATACCCAAAGCCATAAGTATAATTTTTTTTCCTCTTCCACTACTCAGAGATGCTAGAGTGATGGTTTTATTAATGAAAGAAGGGTACTTATAGCTCAAAGGATATTCTTTGAAATTCTTTGAATGGTTCAGAGATTGAGCCATTCTCAATCTCTGAATTAATTGCCTAAATTGCACACTCTCTTATCTTTGCAGTCCTGTTCCAGTGCAATAGAAACCTAGGGCAGTCTAAGTTGAATTATAATTTCATATCTATGCACACCCATACAAACACACATGAAGCCTTAGGAGAGAGTTCATATATAAGAAGATAAAATTAGTTGCTTGCAGACAACTACATTTTCTGAGACGAAGCTGTTCCAGAAGTTTTCAAATGTGATTGATTTAATACAAAGTAGACATTAAAAATTACTAAATGAATCATTCAGTAAAAATACCTCTTTCCCCCTGCTTACTATGCAGCTATTGCATTTATCCCTGACTATTTCAGAGAAAGGTAGTTCAAGCTGAATTATATTAATATCATCTCTAGTTAAGGACCTCATATTAGGCACTGACAAGATTGCTATAAGGGACTCTCCACATGCTTCCAGTTTCTGATCTTATCTATCAGGGTGAAAGCTTTAGTGTGGGATTCACCTCATCTTCCTGAAGATGTCTGTATTATCATTACCATGTCAGGGAATTTCAGTGGCAGCTAAAACATTTGTTTCTTCTTGAGTCAGTCTGGAATACAAACGATTTTGTTTCCAATACACTGTAAGACAGAAAAGATGCCACGGAGCTTGATACTTGCAGTTCTCACTATGGCTTAAAAAAATGTTTGCCCATAATCTGATTAAAGAAAATGAAAAGCTTTTAACTCTTGATGTGAAAAGACCTACTCTATTTTATATAATGGAAAAAGTCTGAAACTGTTCATGGTTCACACATTTAAGTCAATACACTGATGTTAACGTGACAAGTCTTTGATAACCTTCTTTTACTTCACCATAGTACTTGAAAGACCTGTGTCTTTCTCCAGATCAAAACAAAAATTATTTTACAGTCAAGTTGCCTGAGAATGAAATTTGTAGGAATGAGTTCAAATATTGTGAGTTACCCCTGAATTGCCTTGGCATAATTTATTGCCAATAAAATTAGGAACAAGATCTTAAGGATTCACAGATTTATGCACATAACTTTTATTTATCTTGGTAAGATTAGGAAAGCCATATACACTAATATTACAATAATATTCTGTACTTTTGTTGATAGAGTGTGAGTTTGAATGCATTGTTTTCTATTTTTCTTTGCTTACAACTCCCAAGACTAGAGTCTATGGAGAGAGAAGCTTAGAAGTACAAGATTCAATGCAAAAACCCAAACACAGAAATACAAAACACACACCGGTGATATCAAAAAAACCCCATCCTTGTGTGCTACCCACATTTTTTGCACATCCATGAATAAGGGCAGGGATTTGTGGTCTTTAGCTGATCTTCTATTTCACTATGAGGGCTGAAAAGACCCTGCTCTTGGTCAGAAGAGGCAATGGTAAGAATTGAGATGTTGGAATGAGAAAGACTTTGCAGAGAAAACTGGGAGTGGATACTGGCCTGGCTGTACCAGAACTGTTTCTTGCACAGAAAATTCCTGGCAAGTGCATGATGGTTTCTCGCTGAGCGACAGCCCTGGGGCAAATGTTGCAATATAAATAGTGATAACAGATGTGACCTATCTGGTAGACTACTATAAAAGCCAATCTTGTATGTGAAACAAGTACTAACTGTTCCTGCTTTTTTTTCAGATCAGTTGTAGCATTCCCTTCCATTTTCCTTTGTTTACCATTAAGAGAAACAAATAATCAACTTCAGTATAACTATTGCACCTATTCTGTTTTGCCTTTTCAATTTAGGAGTTATGTTGGGTCCTTCTTTTATTAGCACTTTGGAAAAAGAAGGCTGGGGCACAGGGAAGGGGGAATCTTCTCCTGCTGGAAGATTTAAAAAGAAAAAATGTGCAACTCAGTAATTTCTTTTTATATAGAATGTATTTTCAAGATAATGCAGTGGAAAATATTTCTATTCTATTGGCCTGTTTACTGTGTATATTTTTTCATTTGTGTACTAACATACTTTATATAATGTACAGTCAAATTATCAGATCCTCACTAGGAAACAGTTTGGTGTAGAATGCACCAAATGATTAATTCACATCAGTGATGCTTATCCTTTATGCCTAGTACTCCTCCTCCATCTCTTATCTGTATTATCGAATTATTGTGTAATATTTGTACTGTCTTTAACATGCTCATTATTAAAAAATCAATGAAATAAAATTAATTTTTCAAGTACCGCCCACAGGGTATTCTGTGAGAAATTACACCTTGTCCTCAGATTTTTTTTTGCACTGCTTGGCTAGGCAAAATGTTTGGAATTTTGTTTTCAATAAATGAATGTTTTAGTTAATAGATTAAATTTTAATAACTGACTTCTGAAATCATGTTTTTAATTTTTTATCTTCTCCAAACAAAGAAATACTTCTTCCAAACAGGGAATGAAACTAAAGAGCTGGGTTGAGGGTTTCATTATCTTATGAGATACAAAACCTTATGCTTTCAACTTAGGTTTATTCTATCAGACTTTAAATACAATACAGTGTGATAAACCCTTGGAATTATAATTTTTAGATCATTTATAATGATTGACTGTCATACCTAAGGGGGGAAGGGTTGTTGTATTTTATTCTCTTTTTCCAGCATTGTTTTTGAAGGGATTGTCTCTTTAACGACAAACTTCCCCGACGTCCCCACCCACCCCCCCACCGGAGTGGGGATGAGAAAATCAAGGAGGAACGCAGGGAAAAGCGGAACTCGCCCTCTTCTTCTTCCCAGGACCACGGGTGGTGGTGTGCCTGCAGAGTTCCGTGTTCCGTTCCGCTCCCGAGCCGGCGGACCCCGAACCGTGCTGGGATGGAAGCAGTCCGGGTTCCATCTGCTGCTGCTTGCCCTCGCCGCAGCCGGGGAGAGGAGGAAAGCGAAACGGATCCCTGCCGCCGAGCGGGACCGCGGCAGCCTGGGCAAGGGGCCCCAGCCATTTGCCCAGACCAGCTCATGCCGCTGCTCCCACTGCTCCCGCCGCTCGCCCGTGCTGGGACAGCCCCTGCTGCCGCTCCACAGCTCAGCCAAGCCAAGCGAGGCGACACCAGTGCCAGGGACAGCACATGGCAGGGAACAAAGGGACTCTGAACTAGCACCACTGCTGCAGTTAAGACCTGAACCTGACTGGGTGATCTAGATTGGGCAGTGTAACTCCTTGTGAGCAACACAGTTTTCCTAGGTTTTTGCTTTTGCCAGTTTCCCGTTGTTTCTTTTGTTTAGTTGGGCAGAGGGGAGTGATTGGCAAAGAGGACCCTGTGCCAATTTTCCCCCTTTGTTCACAGGGGACTATGGGACACAGTGAATTCCCCCTGTTTGTGGGTAAGCTGATTCCCTTGTCTTTGTGGTCCTGCTATTTCCTTGTAAGTAAAATTATTCTTTCATTTAGACTTCTTCCCATTCTGTCCTCTATATTAGTGGATAATAAAAGGGCAGGGAGTTCATTCTGTTGGGGTTTCTGCCCCAACATTTGTCCTTCAACCAAGACATTGACTGAATTACAAAATTCATAGGCATAAGTATGCAAGATGATAGTGCTATTAGATTGACCTTGTGACTAACCTTGATAGGCAGAAGTAGGTCACAACCTATATGTAAAAAACTTACATGTCCAGATGCAACTAGTGGTATCGAACTATAGAATAGTCTAGATCAGAAAAAACCTCTGGGGATCACCTGGCCCCACTTTCACTTGAGAGCAGAGCCTTAAATTGGGTTATCCCAAGAGAGGATTTACTTGGCTCTAATAAACCAAGCCTTGGATATGTCCAGCAAGGGGCATTTCACCACTTATTTGGACAATTTATTCCAATGTTGAATTGTTCTCATGGTGCAGATTTATTTTCTTGAATCCTGATAGAGTTTGCTCTGAAGCTACTTATACCCATTGCCTTTTCTGTCACTGGGCATCCTTGTGAAGAGAGTACCTTGATATCCTCTTTAACTATCTTTTAGGTGTTGGAAAACTGTGACTAGATCCCTCTTGACCTATCTCTTCTCTTAGCTGAATGGACCCAATTCCTTCAATGTTTCTTCAAACATTCAGTTCTCCAACCCTCTGATCATTTGGGAGCCTGCTGTGGGACAGAGACCCTTCAGCTCTCCTGTCTCTCTTCTATTGGGAGGAACATAATTGGACACAGTATTCCAGATGTTGCTAAAAAATGTCAAAGAGAGCTGAGTAACCACCTTCTTGATCTGTTCACCATACGCTAGATGTTGCAGCCCGGTATGTGGTTTCCAGTTCAGGATGTACCTTTCTGGCTGCTGAGCCACATACCGCTGGCTCAAGTTCAGCTTGCTATACACTCTGATCCCAGGGCCTTCCTAACAGAGATATATCTTCACCTGCTTGTAGGGGAAAAGACCCAAGTTGTGCTGCTCTTTGGGGTTATTCCAGTTACGGGACTTTATATTCAGCCTTGTTGAACTTCCATGATTCTTGCTGACCCAGTTTTTCTAACCTGTTGAAGTCTCTCTGTATGGGTGCTCTTCCTTCTAACTTAATCACTTCTCCACACAGTTTAGTGTCATCCACAAACTTGGTGATGATACATTCAGTCCCATCATTCGTATAATCTAGAAAGGTATTGAACAAACTCACTCATGAGTGGGTGCCGGTTTGACTTTATCCACCCTCCTCTGAGCTCAACAGTATAGGCCACTTTCCCCTGACTGTGTGGTCTATTTCTTAACCAGATTGTCAAAGGAGATGTTGTAGGAGACTGTGCCAAATGATTTACTAAATTCAAGGTAGATAACATCCACATCTCTCCCCTCATTCAGTGAGCAAACTGTCATTGAAAGCATTCAGGTTGTTTAAACCCAATTTACCTTTGTTAAATCTGTGTTGGCTTTTGCCAAGTAATCTGCCACATAAGAACACAAAACCATACTGCTCAGTAGTCAGTCTGTCTACAAACAACAGTGATGCTTCCAGCAGGGTGAAAGGCTGTGGTTCTCAGTCTGTGTGGACAACAAATACAATTAAAGTGTTGGAAGTGGCCTCATTGATTCTTTCAAAACACATATAATCATAAACATATAATCATACAGACCCTATGACTTTTTATTTTTTTTTATAACTCTAAATTGCAGTTCTTCACTTTCACTGTAGTTGGGAAATAATTTAGCCTTATCCTGTACCTCAATTTCTTTCATACTTCTGAGAATTATTGGGGCATTAGAGAAGTTTCTTGCCCTGTGATATTAACCCTCAATTTTTGAAGCAGAAATCAAGGCTTGAACTTTACTTTCCAAATATGGCTGAACACTGTGATCACAATTTGGTCTGAATTAAATGGTAAAAGTTACTATAAACTTTAAAAATTTAAATTAAAAGGGCAAAGAGACGATTCACTTAGTTAAAAAGTGGTTAATAAAGCAATGTCATGCATGGTATTTTACAACACTCGCATACCACTGCACATCCAAGCCTGCATCTTCCTTGGCAATTCAGCTCTTTGTTCCAATGCATATATCCTCAGATCTTTAATTTTAAAAATTTTAATAATTAAAGGTGAGAGTATTGATCCTACAACCCCCATCTATGTGGCAGGCGACTAGCTCTTGAAGTTACTTTCCATACTTTCAAATAGCGATTGAATTCTGTGAATATTAATATCTTAATAACACGAACAATGGACTAAACATGTTGGCAATTAAACACAGTGATTAAGTAATCACTGAAATTCAGCTAAGTGAACAAAATTCACTAATAGGATAAAATCCATTTTGATTAATGTCCTTAGCATGTAGAATACATGAACTGTCCTTTCAAAAATGTATGTAGCACCCAATTGTAAGGAAATATTGGATGACTAGGTTATTTTAGCTTTTTCATCGTGGCTAGTTAACAGCTTGATTCATATTGGAAATAAATTTATTTCAAACTGGTCTTAATAAGGTTAAGCACCAATATATACAACTAAAAATTGAAACACTTTGGGAGAGTTTCGTTGTTTACCTCATTGTATTTTTATTTTCAGGTATTTTATTTTTGCGTAGAGTATGCACCTATATTACAACTCATTATAAATATGTTTGTTTTGTTTATTATATATGTTTATTAAAAGAAACTATATATAATTGATTTATATTGATATAGATAAAAGGAATAATCACTTGAATGGCAACAAAGCTTTTATATTCAGACTCTTCTACCAAAAGAACCAACCTCCAGTATATTTACCAGTAAAACTGGATGGCAAGACAGATCATTCAGAGGAAATCAGAAAGTGTGTTCTAGGGCAACAAGATCACAGTAATAGAAACAATTCTGTCTGTAAGCTGCAAAATATATAGGATTTAACTGATTTCAAATGTTATAAGGATATTTATCTTTCCTATTAATACACAGAAGCTTTTGACCTGTATCTAGTTGTGGTACTCACCCACTGAGCCTGCTACATTCCCTTGAATGCAGAGCAACGCTAGTACTATAACATTATCTGGCTCATAGTCTTATATTTTTTATAAAAAATATTTTGCACTCAATTTTTATTATTACTTTGCATTAAAAAATGAAGAATAAAAGTTTTAAAAATGATTATGAAGAAAATAGAATGGTAGAAACTTGAGTGATGTATAGAGCTAGTTAAGGAACACAAAATATTGCATGTGTCTAGAGACATTCTAAAAAAGGATTTTTGGATGTTTTTAAATGGCATTAATTTCCTACTTGAAAAAAAAAATTTTAAACTTTTAAATTAATGAGGAGATTACTGGCAGAGAAAGGGGAAAAGGACTTCAGGAAAAGAAATCCAATTAGATGTGTTAGACTGATTGACATAAAAGCTCTCACCTAGCTGTCACATCTGTAAGTGGCTATAAAGACAATGCATTTCACAAATTGCTATTATCTGTAGTTTCATAACTGTGTGCACCTGAATTTTTGGCAGAGATTGTCAGAACATGATATTTCTTCTCATGTTTTTTCCTTCTCTTGAGGAGGAAAGTTATTTTATTGGTTTCCTGGGTCTAGCATCTTTTCTAGTTGAATGTGTTTTCAGTGTTAGCATGCTTTAGCTACACCATATCTATCTGCTGATGGCTGTGCACTGTCATATCCATTCTCTGATTCAGCTCTCTGCTGCCTACAGAGCTAGCTTAACACCAGTCAGATCCATACCCCAGTTTTTACAAGTATCATTTACATTCTCTTCACTTTTCCCTGTTGTTCTGTACTGTTTGTCCAGCCAATTGCTCACTCATCTTTTGACAATACATGGTTACCACTTACTTCTGTCATCATTTTGTCATCATTTAAATTTTAACATTCAATCATTATTGCAAAACAGCCTAAATTGCTGAGACAAGTTGACTTCAGATTCCAAGATGAAGCTATGAGACTCAGAAGACACAAAATGTATGTCCCAAAACATGAAGACTACAATTTACCATAGAAATACAATCAGAGATTATAGGTTATGAAAGAAAGAACATGAAGCACCATGGCAACACCACTTTTTTGTTTCTTTGTTTTAGTTTTGGCTAAAAAGCATTTTTCTTCCAAAACAATTTTTTCTATTAAGATGTTTTTTCTTTTTCCTCCCAGAAAATTATGGATGAACTGAATGCAGTTTGACAGCCAAGGCAACGTTTAAGCATTCTGAAGTTTTTCCACTGATTGCAAAGCTAGAAGTTCATAAAGTATGCTCTTTTTCAAAGCCATTTTCACCTTGAAAAATGCATGATTCACTGTATATAATCAGAAAAGTCCACATTGTTTCATCGGAGTCAAGATTTTACCTTGTTTCTCTGAGACCTCTCTAATAAGATCCCACTTCTGTAGCTGCACGCAGTTGTTGAACACTGTTATTGTATTTTTTCGTGTATAAATACTGCAATAAAACCTGTTACTTACAATACAAAAAGAAAAATTCCCAACACTTAGGAGCACTACTGTGTTACTTGGTAGTCAGTAAGAAATCTCCCTTTAATATTACTAGGAATTGTGGCATTTTTGGGAGGGGAGGAGCAGGAAGGAGAAGAGAAGCAGGTATGGCAGAGTAACGATAATCTTCATTGTTTTCCATGGACTATTCTTTTGGAGCAATACTTTGAGAAAAGCAGACTTTTAAATAGTTTTCAGGTGTCTCAGAGTACAGTAGTGAAAAGCCTTTCTGACATTTGTCGTATTAATTTGAAATCAGTTAAACCCTATAGTATTTTAAATGTAAAGAATAAAACTTCTAAATACCAGTTTCAACCTAACAACAGATACTTCCTCACACAACCTGATTAACTCAGTCTTATTCCTTCCACTGCTTTTAAGATTGTTCTTATGGAGGCATCTCACGTGCATTTCACTGAGTAATCAAGTTTGGTTGGTAATGACTGTTCTTTTGATGATTTGAAATACATTAATTCTTTTGTAGAAAATGAATAATTAGAAGACATTTAGTGTGACTAATTATTTCTGAAGATTTCATTAAGTAGGATAAATAATTATTTAATTAATCACATGCACAGCTAGTAAGTGCAATTATCTAATCAATACACTTTCATAAATGACAGCAACATTATAGAGATTTGCACTATTTGCTGATATTCCTTCAGATGTTCTCGAAACCATTTGCCTTTATAAAAGGCAACAAGATAACTAGTGTATTCAACTTAAGTCATGATAGCTATCTTTTGCAATAGGTATAAATCTTCCTGAAATGTAAGATTATTCTATTTTTTTCTCTAAATTCTAATAAAGCTTGTTATGAAATATCGTTTCATTATTTCTTGAAAGTCTTGACTATTAATTTCTCCTTCTAAGCCAGATAATACTTCATATGCAGGAATGCATACAAAAATCTACTTTTTTTAACTTGTTAAAAAGTTCTGTCCTAGTTATAAATTTATCAGATAATTAAAATTAGAAAATAGAGACTAAGAAATAGTATCTTAAGCATTTAAAGTTTATTATATTTATCCTTTATCAAATAAACTTTATGTGACAATGTTCTTTGTGAAGTAAACTTTTATGTAGTGAAGCTTTTTTCGTGTAAAAGCCCATTAAATTCACTAATTTAAAATTCAAAAAAAGTCACAAGTCTAAAAGTGCTAGTTCTATTTATTTCATTACAGTTTGAGTTCTGATGTTTCTAATGATTGAAAAGCTTTGCCATTAACTCTCCTTTCCTATCACAGTGGAGAATTCCACAGGTAACAGTTGCGCTGGCGCTGGTACTGCCTGGACTACACTGAGAGACCTTGCCAGAAATAGCCCTGTAAAGTTCCAGATGCTGCCTTTTTTTTTTTTTGTAATTTTTGCCAAAGTCATGGGGTTCGCCGCTCAAGTGGGGCTGAGCCTGCGAGTGACAACTATTGCTGCTGATCTTCTTACTGGGAGACCCCACCGCCACCGCTGCCCCTGCGGGTTACTGTTGCTGATTGCTGTTCTTCACGGAAGACAGGGAGAGAGCTGCTGCTGCCTGCCATCTTACCATGAAGAACTGTTTGCTATATTGTGTTTTTCTTCATTTTTTTTTTCTTGACTGGGTGTTCTGTGGAGGCAAGGTGGGAGAAAGCCTCTCAGCTATTTTGTCTTTGCCTGAGGAAACCATGTGGCAGCTGCCATTTTGTCTTTTTTTTGTCCTGTGGGTGAGGGGATTAGAAAAAGATTTCCACCTTTGTTGGCTTAAACTCTTTTCCTTTGTATCTTTGTACTTACTGATATTTCCTTTAGTTAATTGTTATTTTTTACTTACATCCCTTTTATTGTCGCAGGTGGCAAGTGTCTTTTCATGCTTAACCTGGACCTAGAAATTGCAGAACTAGCTTAAAAGAGCTGGATGACTAAATTTTCGGTGAAAGTTCCAGCATGAAGGAATAAACTTCTATCTCAGTTCTCGAGTCACATCCATAATCCTTTGACTACAGTAGTCAAATTGTAAAAGTTTTGATCCAGAGTGGAAAGGAGGGAGATAGGAATAATAAAATATTGGTTTAGATTTATTTTTGATTGAGATATATGTAAGCCAAAGAAAATTTCTTATGAAAACTAAGCATGCCTTTTTCCAGAAACAAGAATTTCTAACATACAAGAACTGCTTTTGCTAACAGCTGACAAATGAAAGTGGCAGACTAAGATAACTAAGGATGCAATGCAAATAATTAGGATGTTTTTAAAAGGGGATTTAAAATCTCTTGGAATAAAATAAAATATAACTTAAGCCTAAGAATGAGAAAAACTTATGTATTTTGAAGACATAGATTTTAGATTATAGACCAAACACTCTTGCAGATTCACAGTTGTGGTCAATGGCTCTATGTCAAGGTGGAGGCTGTTGACAGCTGGTGTCCCTGAAGGTTCTGTTGCCTTGTCTTCACTGGGATGGGACCGGTGTTCTTCAGTACCTTTATCAGTGACTTTGACAAAGAGATCGAGTGCACCCTCAGCAAGTTTGCAGATGACATGAAGCTGTGTAGTGCAAATGACACACTTGAGGGATGGGATGCCCTCTGGAGGGACCTGGACAAACTTGAGAATTGGGCCCACAAAACCTTATGAAGTTCAACAAGTCCAAGTACAGGGTGGCCCACCTAGTTAGAGGCAACCCCAGATATGAGTGCAGACTGGGAGAAGAATTCACTGAGAGAAGACTTGTGGAGAGGGACCTGTGGATTCTTGTGGATGAAAATTGTACATAAGCCACAGAGTGCACTCACAGCCCAGAAAGCCTACTGTAAAAGAGAAAAAAAAAAACTGCTGTAAAAAAAGCAAAAAAAAAACCCCTAAATACCCAAAAGCTGAATCAAAACAGAAGTGCCCAGTAGGTCAAGGGAGGTGATTCTGCCCCTCTATTGTGCCTTCATGACACCCCACCTGCAGTACTGTGTCCAGTTCTGGGGTCCTCAATACAAGAAAGACTTGGACGTGCTGGAGTGGGTCCAGAGGAGGGCCACCAAAATAACTAGAGGGATGGAACACCTTTCCTATGAAGACAGGCTGAGAGAGCTGGGGTTGTTCAACCTGGAGAAGAGAAGGCTTTAGGGAGACCTCATTGCAGCCTTCTAGTACCTAAAGCGGGCTTATAAAAAGGAGGGAGAGAGACTTTTTATATAAGGGCAGATAGTGAAAGGACAAGGGGAGATGGTTTTAAACTGAAAGAGTCAGGTTTAGATTAGATGTTAGGAAGCAATTCTTTACTGTGAGATAGTGAAGCACTGGAACAGGTAGCCCAGAGAGATTGTGGATGCCCTCCACCCCTGGAAGTGTAGAATGGATGGGGCCTTGAGCAACCTAGTCTAGTGGAAGTCGTCCCTGCCTATGGCGGGGGGTTGGAACTGGATGATCTTTAAGATCCCTTCCAACTCAAACCATTCTATGATTCTGATTCCAGTACAGCATTTAAACAATGCAAAAAAAGTTCAGGATGCTGTGTTCGAGTTTCTCAGTTAAATTAGAATAAGGGGGGAAAAAAGTTTCAAAAAAAAGTAACTGTAGCTAGTGATGCTAAACTCCCAGTGTTCAGTTCACAGCTATGGCTATATACCTTTACCACAGAAGTGGATAAAGCTAATCCCCTTTCACTCTGAAAAGAACTTAGAATTCTTTTATTACAGCAATGGTTGAAAGACTGAATATTTGAATAAAAAAAAATAACTAGAAAGACATAGGTGGGTGGGAAAAAGTATTCTTTGCTGATAACTTCCTACATGTACTTGAAGAATGGAAATAACTGGTGGGATTAACTATTTGTTGTGCTACTGGAACTAACAGTGCTACTAGAATGCTACTGCAGCTCTGCATCAGCAGAGCTAAGTTTATCTCAAAGCATACAGGAATATGTAACAAATCTGTTTTACTAAAATGATAATATAATGCTTTAAGTAATCTTAATATATAATTGCATCTCATTTTAAGGAGTAAAAACAAGGAGGAAAATATATGGTAATGTGATTTGTTAATGCCAGTGGGCAGCTGAGCCCAACACAGCTGCTCACTCACTACTTCACCATGGGATAAGAGAGGGAAATGAAAGAGCAAAAGTGAGAAATACTCGTGGGTTTAGAAAAAGAGAGTTTAATGGGGAAAGGAAAACTGCATGCAAGTAAAGAAAACTAAGAAATTAATTCACTGGTTCTTATCACCAGTCAGATATTTAGCCATTTCCAGGGAAGCAGAGCTCCATCATGCCTAACAGTGACTTGAGGAGACAAATGTCACCTACTTCCTTCTTCCCTCAGTTTTGTATACTAAGCATGACACCATATAGTATGGGCTGTCCCGTTGGTCAGTTGGGCTCAGTTGTCTCAGGGGAGGCTGTGGCCTCTCCCAACTCCCTGTGCAGCCCCAGCCTACCTGCCACCAGGGCAGTGTGAGAAATGAAAAGGCCTTGTTGCTGTGCAAGCACCACTTAGCAAGAAACACTGGTATGATATCAACACTGATTTGGTCACAAATCCAAAGCACTGCATCATATGAAGTGTAATGATGAACAGTAACTCTATCCCAGCCAAAACTAATACAGATTTAAAAAAAAAAAAATGTAAAGGTTTGTTTCAGATTACAAGGAAGTTAATTCAATGACAAGGAACTTAAATGAACTTGCTTGAAAAAAAACAAACTTGAATTTGTCCAAGAAGTTCAAAGAACAGCACATTTTAACTAAGTCCCAGTTAGCAAAGCTGAATAATTCTCCTGGAATTATGTGCAATCTGTACTATGCTCTGTTTCTCTCCTGGCTGATGTACAGGCTCCCCATCCAGCTGTCAAAGCATGCTTTTTATTTTCTGAAAGTCCAGCTGACACAGCTGGCACAGTCTGAGTTACAGGCTTAGGGAAGAAAGCTGGTGAATCCTCTCAGGGACTACTTGCAGATGGGTTATGCTCTGGATTCCTGCCTGGTAAGTAGAAAGAATAACCAGATAGCCAATTTCCTATCTAACCGCAGTTTTTGCAAAATAGACTGGACAGAATAACTATGCCTAGTTATGATGGCAGACTAGAAGTTCAAACAGTTCTTGCACTGCTAACTGCAATGGATTAATTTTTCATTGTGTAAATGATGAAAATCGTGTGCCCGTCAATGATAGATTTGTCACTCAAAGTTGGTCTGCAAGGATATCTTTTATCTGCAAGGATAAGTATCTTTTCCAGCCCTGTTACCAATTTCAATTCATAAACAGTAAAGAAATAAAAAACATGGCAGAGCTGCGTTGTCATAGAGGAGTATAAGCAAAGTCATAAAAGAAGGCACAGAAATGATACAGACATATTCCCATGAAGTACAGTAGCTTTCATCATTCACATTCAGGAAAATAGAATATATTTTTCATTAAAAAAATACAATACTAAGGAAGACAGAAAAAAACTATGTGTAGGGTAAGTAAATAAGTTTATGTGGAATTTACTGAAATAAACATGAAATTTTTTGATGATAAAGATTCATCACCTGTAGAAAAGATAAAAGTTGGTGTACTTTCTATTTAAATGTTTCCTTGATAAAGTACATACAGATCCTTTTTCATCAACTTATAGCTTTGTTTGTTAAAAAAATTTTCATAAGCAATTTTGATTATTAACATGAACAATCATAAATATATATGAGGTTATGCATATACTTAAAAATGAGTTTTATATTTGTACAAATAAGGTTTTATCATTGATATGTAACTTGAATGTCTAGGTATAAAAAAATCCACAAAGCCCAAACTGATACTGTACATGGGCCCAAGGATGTTTATATTGAACTTATTCAAGAAAAATGTCAGTAAGATGCAGTCAATGGCTCAATGTCCAAGTTGAGACCAGTGACGAATGGCATTTCTCAGGGGTCGGTACTGGGACCAGCATTGTTTAACATTTTTGTTGGCAGTAGGACAATGGGATTGCATGCACCCTCAGCAACTTTGCTGACAGCATCAATCCGTGTGGTGCAGTTGACACACTGCAGGGAAGGCATGCCATCCAGGGGGACCTTGACAAGTTTGAGAGGTAGGTCTGTGTGAACCTCATGAAGTTCAAAATGCCAAATGCAAGATCCTTCCCCTGGGTCAGGGCAGTCCCAAGCACAAATACAAGCTGGGTGGAGAATGATTTGTAACAAGCCTTACAGGGGGTGTTGGTTGACGAGAAGCTCAACATGACCCAATAATGAGTACTTACACCCCAAAAAGCCAACCATTACATGGACTGCATCATAAGAAATGTGGCCAGCAGGTCAAGGAAGGTGATTCTCTCACTCCACTCTGCTTTCATGAGACCCCATCTGGAGTATTGAGGCCTGAGGCACTCAACATAAGAAGGACATGGGCCTGTTGGAAGAAGTCCAGAGGAGGGCCACTGAGTTGGACAGAGGGCTGGAGCACCTGTCCTATGAAGACAGGATGAGTGCATGGGGGCCATTCAGCCTGGAAAAGAGGAAGCTTTGAGGAGACATTAGAGCAGCCTTTTGGTGCCTGAAGGGTGTCTACAAGAAAGCTGGAGGACTTTTTACAAGTACATACAGTGATAGGACAAGGGGAAATGGATTCAAACTGAAAGAGGGTAGGTTTAGTTTAGATATTAAGAAGAAATTCTTTACTATAAGGGGGGGTGAGGTACTTGAACGAGTTGTCCAGAGAAGTTGTGAATACTCCATCCCTGGAAGTGTTCAAGGCCAGGTTGGATAGAAAAACCTTGTCCAGTGGAAAGTGTCTCTGCAGGAGTGCTGGAAGTAGATGATCTTTTTGATTCCTTCCAATCCAATGATTCTGTGAAGATACTATGTTTTTAAAAATGTCTTCACCAAAGAAAAACATACCCAGGTACACAGTACAGAGATGAACGGGTTGTCTAAGGTGTACAGGCTATTTAAGAAACGACAAAAAGAAGAGTAGTTGATATAGCATTCTAAATTTAAGGAAAATGAAAATATTTTGTTGAAGAATCAATTAACCTCGCGAAGGGATCCCAGTTTAATCACATAGATCATCATTAAATTTGACTGTAACTAGGATCATAAGTAAAGCTGCCCTTACTTAGCTTTTGTATGCTCTAGTAAACCCCAGTGACGTGCACAGGTGCTATTTTCTTAAGAAACAGATGTGCCAAATTGATCACTGATGGCCTTTATAGTATCGCTAATTTCATCAGCATTGATTTATTGTCATTAAAGTGAACTGTGTGAATCTGGTCTCAGGACTTTCTGGTTTTGTTTGGACTGAATACCTGACTTGAGGGCTGCCTATTGAGGTTGGATGCAACAACGGACAAATAATGTGGGCAGCCTAGACTATAATTTGGCTGCAGCAAAACCATGCTATTAATTAGTTTAATTTTTTATTTTCAATTGTGAGAGGGATAACATATGCAGGTACTGTGCAGTTTTCCTCAAACACTGTCACTGTACTTCCACAATTCAGGCAGTAGCTTCACTTTTTTGGGCCTGAGTTATTTTTTAAAAAGGACTACAAATTATGTTGAACTTCATAAAATTGTGTGGTAGCTTTTGTGAGGTTTCATTTTATTGAACTTTTTAATGGTGCCATATTAAAGCTTATTTTCACTATTTATACGGACTGCAATTCTGCCCTTATCATCCTGCTACATATAACATCCTTCATGTTATTTCTCTGATGATTCACATTTAGTTATATATGCACATATTCTGCTTGTCCTTTTCAGATCCAGACAATGGATTAAAACAAATAATTGTGCTATATTAAAGTAGATGAAGCCTTTTTGGAACCTTAAAGGTATAATGTGAATATAAGAAAACTATATGAATTAAAAAAAAAATCTCCAAAATTCAGTTGTAAAGATGGACAAATAGCATCAGAATAACACTAAGGAGACCTCTGTCTACTTTTACTGCAATGTTTCTAGTCACAGAGAAAATCACTTCAGCTGGGATTCATCTCGGCTATCTTCAGCTATCTAAAACTTCATTTTCTGAATGTAAGCTCTCTCAGTTAAAGCTCTGGTACATGAGACTGGTACCTCTTTCCAGCAAAATGTTTATCTCACGTGTATCAATTTTGTCTCTACAACTACAAAATAGGGAAAGCAATCCTTAATATATCAAACCATTTCCAATCTTCTTTACAACAATGATAATTGCCCTTAAAACAAACAAACAAGCAAAACCTATTGAACTCTCTCATATTAATGCTGATGCTACCATAAAATGAAAACATGTACATAATGAATGTTATGTAATTGTTTCTAACATAAATCAGTCATCATGGGCACTACTATAATACAAATAGAAAAATACTTTCTGTCGTGTTTCATCTGACGTTTTTATATGGATGAAATAGAAATATATATCAATTGAAATAACATACAATGAAAGTGATGAGTAGCTCAGGAGTAATGCAGAAATGGGTTTTTTAAATCCAAAAAGGGAGGTTGTCATGGAAACAGCTGGGTTAGATATCTTTTTGTTGCTACAATTTTATTCAGCTGCTGCTTATCTTTTATGTTATTTTAAAAAATTAATCTTTCTGAAGTCACTCATGATTTTATTTTTCTCAAAACAAGGTGCTATGTTTAGAACTTTTCAGATGTAAAGCAAAGTTTAATGGCATATTCATCTACACTGAAACATACAAAAATGAAATCTTCCATTTTACTCCTACTCTCATCTAGCTGAAAGACTAAAAGAAAAAGGTGAGTAAAACAGTGAGTCACTCCCTCAATAAAAGGCTACCATGGCACTCCACACAATGTTTTACCTAGAGTGAACTAAATGAAAAAGAAAACCTGTAAAAACAGTCTCTCTGAATTTGAAATGCTTAATTCTACATTAATAAACCAGGGGATCTGAAAAGATCAGTTAACAGAGTTCATCTATAAAAGTAATTAAAAACAAATTTGAAAATTAAAACAAATAAATAAATACCGGGTTAATCATAAAAGGAACACAAGTACTCAGTGACAAAGTAAAGAAAAATTCTTGCTAACTAGCCTGCCTGCAAGAAACATAAATTTAATTAGTCCATATAAACATACCTGCAACAAATAAGCGTTTCTAAATATTAGTTATCTTAGAGAAAAAAAAAAGTGAAATACCGAAGGGAGAAGAATGGAAAGGGCAACAAGTGGCATTTCTTCAGAAAATAACTTGAAGCAAACATTATAAAACAAACTTTGAAGAAAAAAAAAAAAAGAAGAAATTAATAATGTTTCAATGAGCAATATAAATAGCCAAAATGAAAAAAATGAACACGAGGGACTAGTAAAAATGATCTGAAGACTGAGCCACATAAAAGAAGAAGAATGTACAAAGAAACTGCAAGTCAGTAAAATATATAGGCAATGAATCCATGGGTTTTGAAAATGTACATGTTATTTCTTGAAACAAGAGCAGATCTAACACTCTCCACGGATACTTTTTTCTCTACTAAAAATGCTGATTCACTGATAGGTAAAATGTTTTGTGGACACATTAATCTTAACAAATCTTGGAGCACAACAAAGGTTCAAATAATGTCCTCCAGGCCTTCCTCATCAGTTATCTGCCCTTCAGTTTTCTTGATAGACTCTGTGAAGAATTACATTCACTCTGTATTGAGCCAAAGCCATGTTAGCTCCAATATCACATATTAAATCTAATATCATATACTAGCTGTATCACCACTGAAATTTTCTCTGCCATTGGTTCCATTGTTGAAGATGGATTTATGTTGCCTATTTATTAGACTGAATTCAGAATACAAATCAATCAATACTGATCAGTCCCTATGTTTCTAATGAAAAAGATCACATGGGGATGGTGAGTGATGGCAAAAAACTGTGCCTATCATGTTTTCCTTAGTATTTTTCGTTCTGACTGGAGGTTTTCTCTGCTCCAAGTAAAGAGGTTGCAGTTTCTGCTGATCAAATTGATGAAAAACATCTTACCAGATGGTATTATTTAACACTGAAAGACTTCTTGCTGTGTTGGAACACAGATTTCAGACTCTTTGGAATTCCTTGCTTTTCTAGTGCCGTCTTCCAGGCATAGCTGCTATAGGTGCAGCATTTGTCTCTATCACAGTTCTGAGCAGAAGGTTTGTTTAGGACTTTTACACCCTGCTTATAGGGCTTATGGTGCTTTCCCCATATTTTAAGAATCTTATTAAAAATTCCTTATGTTAATTTTATCAATTAATAACCCGAATTTATAGAACTTTCTTGCTACAAAAGTAATCCTTTGGTGCAAGACAGACTTGAGGTTAAAATAATGAAAGTTCCTATTTTCTTTTTCTTAAATCTGCTGATTCATAACACTGGTGCTTGTGGATGTGTGGTGGGTTCAGCTTGGATGGCTTCCAGACCCCCACCTAGCTAGTTGCTTTCTTATTCCCTCTCCTCAGCAGGATGGGGGGAGAAAAAAAGATGAAAAATCTCATTGCTTAAGATAAAGACAGTGAGATCACTTACTAGTGAGAATCATGGGATAAACAAACTCAACTTGGAGAAAATAAATTTAAATGATTGTCAATTAAAAATAGAGTAGGATAGTGTGAAACAAAGCAAAAACTAAAACATTTTCCACCTGACCTACCCTGCGCCTCTTTTTCTCAGTCTCAATTTCACTCTTTTATTACTGTCTTATCTACATCCTCCCACCAAATGGCACAGGAGAAAGGGGAATGAGGGTTCAAGTCAGTCCACAACAGCTCTCTTCTGCTGCTCCTTCCCTCTCACACTTTCACTGATCCAATGTTGGTCTTTCCCACATTCTGCAGTCCTTCAGGATAAAATTGTTCAAGCATGGGGCATCTCTAGGGATGCTGTCCTTCATGGAAAGACTACTCCTGCTTGGGATTCCTCTCCACAAGCTACAGCCTGCTCCAGTGTGGGTTTCTATAGGCTGCAATTTCCTCCAGCCCTGTCCTCCAGGACACATACACCTGCTCTGGCTGCAGCTGGAAATCTGCTCCACCATGGACCCTTGTGGGCTGCAGGTCTCACCATGGTCTTCTTCACAAGCCTGTCTCACCATGGTCTTCTTCACAAGCTTCAGGGGCATCTCTGCTCTGGCGCTGGAAGCACCTTGTCCCCCTTTTTCTTCACTGACTTTGGTGGCTGCAGAGCTGTTTCTCACATTCTTTCTGCACTGCTCTCTCTCACACATTTCTGTGTAGTGTTTTACCTTTCCTTAAATATATTTTCTCCAAGCTGTGGCCTCTGACGTGCCCTGCACTGAGTGGGTTGGAGCCAGCTGGAACTGGCTTTGTCCGGCACAGGGCAGCCCTGGCCTGTCCTCACAGACCCTCCTGTGGCCCCTGCTGTCAGCAGCTTGCTGTGAACACCTAAGACAACCAAATCCTTTAAACCATGCTGTTCTAGATATCTGAAACACAACTTGGGGATCAATTATTTCATTTAACTCTTTCAGTTTAGGTCTAATGATAAGTTCCAATGTCACAACCCTTTCCCCATAAAGACTGGAAATTTGCCTGTGCCCAAGAAACTTCTGTGTCTGGAGGTGCTGTCATGCAGTGTCAATGTCAAGTCTGTCCACAATGGTCCATATATTGAGTGGGAAGTAGAGATCACTTTTCCAGAAGCTACTCTTTTAGGAAGGTATAGGTATAGAAATATACACCTTTCAGATATGTATACATTCATATATATATACATATATATACAGATAAAGGTATATAGATAAACAAATGGTGTTGAGGTAGTATGTTCTATGTCCCAGAAGAGAAAGACCTATAAAAGGATGCAGTCTTAACATTATTTTAAAAAAATCCCTTAAAAAAATTCACTGTTGATAATCATACACCATAATCAACCAACTCTGTTCATCAGGTAAATCGAAATACTATTATCTAAAATGCTAAAGTGCAAAAGTAATGCTTTTAAAATCTCCTGTATAAGGTCATCAGAATATGTCAGTAAGCTATATTATTATAAAATTACTTTCCTGTTAAACACTTTCAAAAGATAGTTACGATGTCCACCTGAAAGACACGTCTTCTACATAGAAAAAAAAAGGAGCTACATAATTATTTCACACAATATCTAAAGACATTGTCTGATTCTATTTGATCCATTTGTATATTACTCTTTCTTAGCTTGAGATATAAAAGATGATTGTGCTCTGCCACAAAAATCCACAAAAGTGGACCCAGAAGAGTCCATATACCTTTTTATACTTTTTGATGGATGGGCTTCTTATGGTGTGATAACAAAATTAGTGTATAGTACAGGGACATTAAAAAGAACAAAACCAAACATGCAAAAAGAAACAAACAAACAAACAAACAAAAAAAACCAAACCAAAACAAATTGCTTAAAAGGAAAGAATTTACTCTAGTTATCTATTTTTATGTCAGGTTTCCAGCAATGCCAGGATACATTTATGGGAATTAATGATCTGTATGATTAAATGACCTCATTTCATCCTATTTAGTGACAATATCTTACCAACAGCAGGATGGAATACTGAAATTTTGCTGTAGAGAATGTAATGAATTATTTTTAAAGCTGTGAAAAGGAGATTTGTCGTATAAAAATAACAGTTTAAGAATTAAAATTGACCACAAGTTAAGACATTGAACTACTTGAAAGTGACTAAGAAAGAACAAGGTGTATTTTTATAAAATTAGCACATGGAATGAAATGTATATATTTAGATTTGCTAAATAGATATAGTTCTGATTTCTTAACAGGAAGAGAAATCATACTACTCAAGGATGAAGGAACTCTACATGTTTGAAAACTGAAACAACTTAAGTTAACTGTGTTATCTTTTGAAGTGATACTTTTGTTAGAACTGAGCTAGTAGTAAAATTATCCAACATTATAATGTAGCAACTTGTGTTTTCAGGTAATTTACAGACATTACTTAATCATTACAATGTATTTGTGACATGGTTACATTTGTTTATCTACACCTTCACCCAGAGACTATGAACTGCGATATTAATTAATTTACCCAAGGGCACAAATGGAATCCATATCACATTTAGATTAAAATTCTCCTCTTTTCAGCTCATTGTTAGGTATGTACATCACTACGCAATTTTCTTCCTCTTTAATTCAGTTTGCTATTATATTAGTAATGGAACTGCAAATTGTAATACAGCAAGTGTTAACCCTTTTCAAAAATAACTGATTATTTCTACAGATAACTCCTGATTCACTGTGAATTTTTTTGATCATTTGACTGATGATGTAAAAGAACCACTGCTATTCACAGCATTTTATTAGAGTCAATAGAATGAAACTCATAATTTCTACTGTATGGGTCCATTACATAAACTTCATTGTTCCAGATGATATGCACACACTGAGAATTATAACAAAAATTAATTGGATAAGAAAAAGTTCACAGCCTGACTTTTCTTTAAAGAAAGAGGCACAAACAATCTACTAAGACAATGTCACAACAATTTTCTTTCCTATCACTGACACGCAGTGCATGAAAGAGATCTCCTCTCACATCTGTGAAAGGAGGTGCAGAATGCTTCTGTTTCAAAATCCGCTATGGGTAAAAGTTTTAGCAACAAGAGTTAAACAGGTGAGAATCTCAGAAGAACAAAGGAGATAATGTCTCTGTTAATGTTTTCTTACAGCCCTTATTCAGTGAGCTTGACATGCTTACATTTGCCCCAATGAAGCAACAAACTTGAAAGCATCACCTTACCTTTGAAGATATCACTCAGTATTGTCTTCAGTTCCCAACTCAGTGGAATACCACCCTCAAAGAATTTAAGGATCTCTTGATATTAACTATATTAAAGTCCTCTTTAAATCAGTTGTTCCAGTTGAGAAGGATGGTTGGAGACCTGTATTTCAGTACTCTGACATTTTCAGGTTTTACTGATCACTGTCAGTATCTTTGAAACACCACAATACAGTATAAAATTAATTTTTCTGATGTTATTTTCCGTATTAACAATGAGCTTATAAACGCATGTCAAAACAAAAACCTTTTCATAATTTATCAGTATTTTCTCATTTATATTTATGAATGAACATAGCAGTTGCAAAATCTCTACCCCAGGCTTTTTTTGCCACAATGTTTAATAAAAACGGAGAAAGCTGACGATCCAAGTCAAAGGATTTCTATGGTCAGGAATTCTCAGCCCAGTCTCTTCTATATTTTCTTAGTCAATACACCATGATATGCAAAATCACAAATTAAACAGAGTATATATAATTAGCAAAGCAAAATCTTCAACATTATATATCTTTCTCCCTTAATTTTGATTGGTCTTTTTACTCTGTTCTTATTTCACTGGCCACCTGGCCTGATCTATCTTAGATGTCCCTTATATCCTCTACCATATCTTCCACCCTTATACAATACTTTGAATACTTAAAATGCCACAAAGTGCACATGCTCAGGCTACCAGATTGAGGTCATACAAACATTAAAGCAATGTTCAGTTCTTTTAGGTGCAAGTAATTTGACTAGCAGAATAGGATTTCAAAGACCAAGATTTTGTATGTTTGCTCAATTTCTACATTTTGCTGCCTAAAACCTACATTTTTTGAAAGAACGTGTTGCTATAAGGTGTCTATACAAATAGGCACTAGATAATTGAAATCTCCAGTTCTGTCATATTTCTTTAGCAGTCTGTTTGAGTACTACAAGTACTTTTTAATCTATGTGGCTTATTATTTAAAAGAATTCATTATGATGAATTTAAAAAATAAGAGAAAAAATTTATTTTTATTAGTCTGGATAACTAGCTTTGTACCTTTCAAAATGTAAGCAGAATGCTATCACTGTATAAGGCTTTATAGCACTGGAGTAGCAGATGTGGAAGTCACACAACCACACTATTCCAAACTAGCAATTGAATAAAAAGTATAAATACTTACCAAACGGGCAATTGCATTTGAAGCCCCTTATGTCCTCTTCACAGGTTCCTCCATTCCAACAGGGTCTGTCTAGACATTCATTCACATGAACAGAACATGTTTCTCCTGAAAGTTTGAATTAAAAAAAAAAAAAAGAAAAAAGGCTGTGAGTTGTCATAGTCTATGTGCTGACCCCACTGGCCAAGGTACACTTACTGAGTACACAGGACTACTGATAGACATCCTGTATGTCAAGAATTTTTCTCCTTCGTTGGTTACAAGACAGTCCATTTTGACAGGCAAAGTTGGAAGTGTGACAATCAGGAAAATAGAAGCCTTTCTTACTGAGGTTATGCATACTTCTGGAGTTTTTTCCATTATGCAAACTTACTGTATTCAAGCAATTTTTGTCCAGTTTTGTGAATAATTTTCTTTCATGTCTTTAAAAAAGAATTGTGAAGTATGACTGCAGATGAAAATGTGGCCAACACTAATTTACACAGTGATGTGTAATAGTACAGTTCAGCCTACGTTCTAAAGCAAGTTGTCGGTCCTGTAATTTTAGACATTTCTCTTTCTTTGTTTAATACAAAGAAGGAAGGTGATTAAATCACTAAAGAACACTTAATGAGGAAAAATGAAAATGAGAGAGGATGAAATAATTAAGAGCAAAGATGGTATAGTGAAATGTAGATTTGTAATATACAAAAGGGGTTGCTTTGATTTGTAACAGAAGAAGCTATTTCCAGCCACAGGAATATGGAGGCAAATCATGTTCAGTAGCTATGACAGGTCAGCAGTGTACAAAGCATGCTGAGCTTTCTGTGAACCGCAAAGCAGAAGATAAAAGGAAAAAAAAGCCAAAATTCCTCTGAATTCTTTGCACTGTGGAAACTTTTTGGTCTCCTATCTGCAGCACACATACATGGCCTCTCAGAGAATCATATGGATGAAGACAGTCAGCTGTTAAAGTCTGTATTTTCTGAATCTACTAGATACAAAAGGCCACCATTGGAGAAGCCCATAGTAACACCAAGATTCTCTTGCACACTTAAACTTATGACAGGGTGGTTTCTATTAGGTTTTTTTCCTACTTCTAAACATCTCTTCATTTTCTGTAAGACTTCAAGATACATGGATGAAAACGGTGAGACAAAAGCATAGTCCAGGGAGAGTTCAGGTAACTCAGTAAACTAAAAAGCTATCTGCTAGGAGCAGCTGCTGAGTGCTGCTTAATGTATGCCATGGCACCAGTGAGGATTACAGACGGCAAGGACTGACCAAAATATAAATTCATTTCTCAGTTCTTAAATTTTTTAAAGAATTTTCTCTGAAGTGCTGACAAGGTAGTAGCACTATGTGCAGTCTTTATGATCTCATTCTGATAATTTGCATTCCTTATGCTTTCTAGTTCAGGTCCCTGATTATGGTGGGTGTCTCTTGAGGAAGATAAATAAAAATGCATTGGCATCTGTTTTCTTCTGGGTAGACAGGTGGAGAGTTTCCTCTAAAATTAATTATCTGGTCACAAGCCATGGGTAAGTTGAAGCATGTGCTAGAAAAACTCCTTGAAACACACTTTTCCACCTCCCTTGAATTGTTAAAGGTGTAAAGCAAATGCAATTTTAGGGGAAATGTTGGAATGAGATCATCCTCATTTACTGACGATATCCAAGGTTTGTTAACATCTTATTGCCTTTTTGTGAAGCTATCTCTGCTTTCTTTCTGAATCTGAGGCAGCAAAGGTATCTTATGAAACTGAACAGTACCATAATTTTAATACATGACTGCAGCAGGTATAGCTACAATTCCTTGTGTTATCATCTATCTTCTTTGATTTTCATTTCTTTTGGGCATAGGAAATAGGGTATGGCAATCAGCAGGAAAATGAGTCAACTATACGCACAATTCTGACTACGGATCTATACTTTAAAACTGAGGTTTTAGGGTGAAATTCAGTTCCCTAAGTGTCAATACCTAATGCAATATAGGATGTCCTGTATTCAGTCTTGAGAAAATAGTCCTTACAGGACGAAATGGACAATAAGCAGAGACAGTTGCAAAAATTTTATAAAAGTTCAATAGAATGGTCATTCAGGCTGTAAATCCTGATGAGATGGTAGGAAATAAAACAAAGGAACAAAGACACAGAGAGTAGTGGAATATTCTGGAGTATTCTCAATAAAGAACAAAAAATTAGTCTGTAGTGGGCAAGGTGAACCCTTTGAGAAAATCAAAATCGAAATGGCACCTGATCAAAAGGTTAATTCTGTGGCTATGTTTTGACTGAACTATATGAAATGTTACAAGACCTGGGGAGTCCTGAGAGGATGATGAAATAATGAATGTTAGAGGTAAACTTGGGACATGAGATGAATGTTGGAGCTTTAGCTGTGTGAAGGAATAGTGGCAAAACCTAATTGTATGTAGAAAAGGTGAGAAAGGAGACAAAGCCATTTCCCTGTTTCAAGTTTGACAGGAAGTATAATGATTCTGTCAAAATGAGAAAAGATGCAGAAAAAGATAATTTATTTTCCATCTTCATTTGGAAAAATATAAATTTCTTCTATAATGTAAAGCTAAGAAATTCTCACCAGTAGCATCAGAGTCTGAATCTAATTTCTGATACGTTGCCACTAATCCCCATTATTTTAAGAGTTCAATGAGTACAGTGTTTCTGAGTGTATTAGTCTGAATTACACCACATCATAGATTAAGAGTTTTAGTTCCAATTTAGACAATTAGTCCCAAATATCCAAAACAATGCTGTACAGTAGAGATATATATGCTATACTTGTTTAACAGACAATGATCTGGTTTCAGGTATTTTGTTTTTATTACCTATGGCCATGCTACATGTGTATTAATTCCATTCTCCATTTAAGAGAAGAAGAAAATGGGGGTGCAAATCCTTGCTCTGATTAAAAAGGCGTTGATTTTATGTGAGAGGCTGTTACTATATCGAAATTACTTCAGCTGACAAAGAAGCAATTACAAGCCACCTCATCTGAGTTATCAAGCACTGAGAATACCTTTCTTATAACTAATGAATATATTTGTGAAAACCACTGCCTGATTTACAAGTTGTGCTAGCTAACAGTACTCACAGACTGATTTAGAAAGATAACCAAACTTTCTGAAATATTTCAGCTGTTAACACATTAAACATAGATAGTTCACTGTTTTTATTCCTGACAAACCTGCAGTATTTTTGACACAAACAGCTAAGTCTCTATGTATCTCTACTACCATTCCTTCAGCATCTCTTCTGTTTTATGTCTAATTTAGCTATCTAGCCACTGGAAAATGTACTATTTACAGATATGAAAAAATGATATTATTTTTCATCTAAAAGTTAACAGTGCAGTTTTGGTAATTCTGTACATCTCAGAAGAGGCTAGGAGAATAACATATTTTTCCTGTGAACCATGTTAAAACTTGGAGAAGCCTTCATGTTTTACTGTAATTTCTGCCAATCAAATACACACGTAGTGAAAATAGAGGTAATTGCTTTTTGTGTACTGTAGACAATGATTCGCTCTTCTGATTATGTGTTATAACTTGGAGTGCCATTAAATCGATAGTTGCACCTGACAAAAGGCATATCTCAAAACTTCTTACAAACAGTTGCTATGGGAATTTAAGAATTCATGTCCTCAGAGTACAAAGGTAATATATGGACAGTATTTAAAAATATTTCAAGAGAGAATCAAAGAATCTATGAAGCTACTGTGAGATCATATTTTCTGAATATTCAAGACATGAAAAAAGCTGGACAGACACAAAGAAGCCTTTTTTGTTTTCAGTATGCAGCTCATCTCAACTACACATTTGAAATGTACGATGAGAATCTCCTTTTAACATGAGATAAAAATCATTATTTGGCTACAAATTACTTTCAACACAAAAATATGTTAATATAAATATTTTGTGGGCTTACACTTTTAAGGGTAACATTAATACAACACATCTGAACATAATTACTAGTAAAATGTTATTTAATAAATCATAGCTTAAGGTCTGAGTTCTTAAACACTTTACAGGGATCATGTCACCAGATTCTGAAATACAATGAGAATGTAAAAAATTACCACAAGCCAAGTCTTCTACTATTAACTCTATAGCATATTTTATGCTGCGTAAAATTGCAGTGTTCTTAAAATATGTAACAGGAAATTATAGGAAAGTCTGTCACTCTTGCAAATTGCACTGCCTGATCTTTAGAAGCAACATTTTCTGCCAACACACTGATGATACACAAGACATTTTCTACAGGAATACAAAAGCCTTGAGAAGAGCCTAAGGACTGAGTAAGTGCATGCCGAAAAAAATAGCAGAGATGTTTTGTCCTCCACCAATATTACTGATATCACTTACTCTGTTTAAAATAATCATGCTATTTTAGCAAATGGAGAGATTCCAAAGTTCTCAGGTAAATATAACTGGAGATCAAAGATTAAAAAAGAAACCCATCGCTTTTCATAAGTCTAATGGATGAAGTCTCATTGAATTCACTTCAAAAGTGCAACTTTGTAAGATCATTATATTGAAAGTTTGCACCTTTCAGTGGTTCACACTTTATTTCTGCTTAACATAAAGACATTAACTTCATACTTTATCCGAACTTGTGGAACTATTGTTTGATTTTGTATAATATTCACAAAACTGAGTTTTGTTTTGATATCAGAATAAGTTTAATTTCATACCATTCTCAAATAAAATATTCAGACATTAAAATAAAAATTAAATAATTTGAGAGGTTATTTTCATAATGTAATACACATTATATTTAAAGTATCTATTATAAAGTGCCACCACTACTATAACATCTCTGTCGGAATCACAAAACACATGCAAAAATATAAAAATACAAAGTTTCTTTTAAATACCTTTTGTACCAACTTTTGTTTTATAGGCAAAATGGAATATAAAGTTTGATGATGCAAAAGCAGACAGAATGAACACAATTAAGAAAAGGATGTTAAAGAATATATTTCTTAAATAAAACTCCTCACTTGAGGTTATATTCAAGACATAAAATGAATCTTTTTATTCCGAGATCAGATGAAAAGCAGGTGATTTAAAATTCTACTTAATGTAAACTTAATGAAGTACTGCTGAAAAAAAACAAATCACCAAAAAACTGAACCACGAGGGTTTGTAAAGTTCAACAGGTATCCAAAGCATTAACAATTTATTTGAAGATTGTCTTTGCAACATTCCTGCCTTACTGTCCACATTTTGTAAAATGTGTATAAGTATAAAGCATTCCAGTCATGTACCTGATAACAAAGTGTGTAATTTTGTTGCTTGCTAAGCAACATAAGTTATTCTGTTAGATAAGACAGGTATCACCCCGAGTAATGTTTCTGCTTACTTTGCAGAAAATGCAGTTATGAAAAAGCAAGACGAGTGTTCCAGGTGTAGCTTTTGCGAACTTGACAGATACTTCCCTTTCTCAACTTTGTTGTTCTACACACTTGATTGGTTTTCTTTTCTTCAAGATCTTTTCTGTGTAACATATTGTAGTAGTTAAAAATCCAAAACAAATTTAATTTTTATTTACCTCATGCAGTGTAATCCTTTCTGTGAACACTTATTACAGATTGAAAGTGATTTATATGAGGTGTTAAACCACTCCACTGGCTTAGCATCTATGAAAGAGTTTTCACTCAGAGAAAGCATGTGACTCTTCAAATCTAAACTGCCAAGAGTCCAGCTCATCTCTCTGCATGGGATTACATTGTACATCTGACAGGCAGGCTGCACTGGCACAATGTGTCAGCAATAATCACTCTTCCCCAGAAGAAGCCAGCCAGAACTTCTTCAGAAGCTGCACTGCCCAATGCCCTGAGCCACACACCCAGCCCAGGGTTGTTGTAAAACCAATTAATAACGTACTGAAAGTACCAATACTCAAATACTTGCATAGATGGACTTCAAATTTTACATGGACTTCTCCTGTGTATTTGTGGAATAAAAAAGCAAAAATAAAGCACAGAAATTTAAAGAAATTGAAGGATTTCAAAAAGCCCATATGACATTTTCCTCTTTTGGACAAAAAGAGGAATACTGATGAGCATCACATATAGCATATATTAATGTCAAACCCAAAAAGTCACTGGAAGGCCTACATTAGTGATGAGCTTCAATACTGTTGTTACTTACACATGGCTAAAGCAATGACAGATCAATATCTTGCTATGTGGGATACACTATATATTCAGAATAAAAATATTTCCCAAATTTAACTGTACGTTATATAAATACAAACCCTCAAGAGAAACCAATGAGGCAATATTGTCTATCTGCTTTGAGTTCTCAGTAGCTGCCTTCACATTCTTGTGGGCATCTAAACAGAAGAGTTTTAATGTAGGATGTGTTAGGATAAATACAGCTTTTTTCCCCCCTGAAAAATTCCAAGATCTTCCTTTGAACTAGAAATAAGCACAGTGGTATTTGTTTAGAAATACCAGCCATCATGAAAGCTGGAATTATTTGGTGCTGAACACTGATGTATTGAGATAGTTAACACAAAGATACAGAAGAAAGTATAGACTGGGAATTTTTCTGAAGGTGAGCAGCACTGTGTTATGTTTGAAAAACTGAGCCAGAATTAGGTGATATACAGAGTCATCACTTAATGAAAAGTTAAAGAAGTTATTTACTCAATTTTTATAATTGTATTCCAAACTTCCAAGTTTGAACATGGGTGAAATTCTCTTATAGGCAGTGGAGAGGGCACCAGGCATATACCAAATGTCTCCATATTAAAGTTTCAATCACAAGTATCATTTACAGTTTGAAAGGAAAGACTGTGGTATATGATGTTACAAAGCATTTGTTTTTATTATGAAAATACCCAAGCCTTGCATTTTTTTATGAACTTGTTTTTAAAAAAATCAAATCCATTGCACTGCCTAAGGGGTCCCTAGCTAATAGAATGCAAAGTTTCTGAGGAATGTTGATAGACATCAGATTGATCAATCAGCTAGACAAAGTAGACAGATATGAGTTGTCTGTTTAACATTTTTCTTCTGAAATAAAAACTGATTCTAATGTTATATCAAAGAGAACACAGGGATTCATTTAATAGCAGGAGAGACATCGTCACCTCCCACCTAATAAGTGGGAAGTTATTTACAATATCTATGAATCCTAATACACAGAGTATGATAGTTCCACAAATACGTATAGAGTACTGAGCAACAATAATTTCCATTTTACTCTTTAGCTTATTCAGTATTGCCTTTGCTATTTCGTCTGAAAGTGAATTTACTATTTATGAAGAAAAACTAAGTACATCTGGATATGTTAGAATGCTGAATTACAGAGAAACAACATAACAAACACACACATACAAATGAGATAATAATAAATGTGAAGTTTTTAGTATTACACTGGGATACTAATCACTGATTCATAACATGAAGTTATGACCAAACTTTAAATCTATTTTGTGCTGGAAAATATCCTAGGATCATAAACCATAGAGACTATGAAAATAGAATTTCTGTGGTACTGATAATATTTTTGTAAGTTTAAACAGACTTTTATTAATTGTTTACAGCTTAAAATCAGAATTTAATATATTCAGTACATGTAATGAGTTACAATTAATGAGTAATATTGTGACATTTTTCTTTAAATTTACTTCGGTGGAAATGCTATTATATAATACCTCATTGTGTGAGAAAATAAAGGTTTCTTATTTAAAAAAAGATTTTTTCAGTAATATGTAATTCATTGTGGCTAGGCTTCATGAACGAAGATTTGAGAACGGCTCTACCCACATTTGCTACAAACGCGCTGGTGGCTAAAAAGGCCAATACGAGATAGACAAGTCCTGTTGCAAAAGGCACAGCAGAAAGACTCCTTAGGTGGTATCGACAAGACACGATTCTTTCTGCCTTGTCTTTTCTCCTTGAGAGTGACCCTTTGTGCGTTCTCAAAACAAGTAGCAGCATTACAGATAGTGTGTCTCCAGACCTCCCGACTGGAGGCCAGAGTAATATGTAATTATATCATTTATGTAAGCAAGTTGTGCCAGGGGAGCTTTAGAGTGGATATTTGGAAAAAATTCTTTAGTAGAAGGGTGTTCAGGTGCTGGAATAGGCTGCCCAGGAAAGTGGTTGAATCGCCACCCCTGGAAACTGTTCAAAAGGTATGTGGATGTGGCACTTGCGGATAATGTTTAGCTGTGAACGTGGTGGTGGTATCTTAATATTTGGACCCAGTGATCTTAGAGATCTTTTTCAACTTCAATTATTATAAAATTCTATGATGCTATGATTTTTGGGTGCATCCCATCAGGATTCATGGACAAATATGTATTCAGTTTGCCTAAGTATTTCCTCTCCTGAGTCTCATCCATCAAGGGTGTGTCTTCCTTGCTTCAGACTTTTTCTCTGGTTTCAGGTTGCTGGATTATTGAAGGACAGCCTCACCAGCACAGACTGAAGCAAAGGTGGCATTCAGTACCCAAACTTCTCCATGTCCAGTCTCATCAAGGTTCTATCTCATTGAGCAATGGGACTACGTTCTCTCTTCTCTTCCCTTTGGCACATACATGCTTACAGAAGCCCTTCTTGGTGTATTTCACATCCTTGTCATACTCAACAGCATTTGGGCTTTGACTTTCCTAAACTAATTGCTGCATTCTCAGATAGTGTCTCTATTTCCTGCCAGGTTACCTGTCCTTGCTCCTGTCCTCTGTATGTTTCCTTTTTTGTGTTTGAATTTGGCCACGAGTTCCTTGATCATTCCTACAGGCCTCCTGATATTTTTGCCTGCTCGTTGAGATGAACTGCTCGTGATCTTAGTAGTCATAGACTTTCTTGGACCCTTCTTCTCTCTGGGGTTTTATCCTATGGGACTCTTCCAAGCAGATCTTATACCCCACTCTATTGTAGAAGATATGTGGGTGGTTGAAGTTCCCCACGAAGTCCAGCAAAGTACAAAATAAGGGTTGAAGTTTCAGCAGCAAAATGGAAATATATATTATGTTAGATTTTGCACAGGTGAGCCAAGTATGTTTTCTTCACTTGTAGTCAGACGTAGTTGTGCTATCGTGCTGGAATTTAAGCCACTCCTGGAACATTCCTTTGTTTTGTTGCACATTTATTAATAAATAAGCATGAACAGGAAATAACACCTTTTAATAAATGTCATTCAAATTACAAAGAAATTATATACTCAAATTGAGGGCAACAAACCTGCCAGTGTATACTTCCATAAATGTGTATATATATATATATATATATATATATATAAAGGAACATAAACATACTCAAAATTAAAAATGTTAATGATAAAATGCTAAAAGCTAGCCAGAATGTATAATGAAAAAAGATCAGTAAAGTTATAATTACTTAATAGTTCAGCACTTTGGCAGTGACCCAGAAAGATCCAAATACATGTTGAACATCTCAGGGGTTTAACTGGGACAGACTAAATCTAGTACTACACGCACTGTCTGAATTGGAGCAAAAGCGCTCAGCAGTTTGAAAGAGTAAGCTGTAAATTAATGATTAGTTAGTACAAACGACACTATACATCATCATGGCTAGGCTTCGCGAACGAAGATTTGGGAAGGCTCTATCCACATTTGCTACAGGCACGCTGGTGGCTTATGAGGCCAATACGTGACAGACATATCCGATTGCAAAATGCACAACAGAAAGACTGCTTTGATGGTGTATTCTGCAATACACGGTTCTTTCTGCGTTGCCTTTTTTCCTCGAGAGTGATCCTGCGTGTGTTCTCGAAGGAGACAGCTGCATTATAGATGGTGTGTCTCCAGGCCTCCCGATTTGAGGCCAGAGTAGACCAGTTACATTGATCAATATGGCCAAGGCTGAGATGTTGTTTCAGGGAGTCCTTGTATCTTCTCTTTGGGGCTCCTCTCATGCGGCAGCCAGTGGCAAGTTCACCATAGAGCAGGATCTTAGGGAGGCGGTGGTCCTTCATCCTTGAGACGTGCCCTGCCCATCGCAGCTGCGTTCTCAGTAACATGGCCTCAATACTTGTGACAGCTGCTTGTTCTAGAACAGATGTATTGGTCACATAGTCTGACCAGTGGATGTTTAAGATTGAACGGAGGCAGCGTTGATGGAAGCGTTCGAGGAGTCGCAGGTGGTGGCGGTAGATGACCCATGATTTGGAACCATATAAGAGAGTAGACAACACTATGGCTCTGTAAACACTGATCTTGGTGCTTTTCTTCAAGTGTTTATTATGCCATACTCTTTTGTGGAGTTTTCCAAAAGCACTGTATGCCTTTGCTAACCTGTTGTCTATCTCTCCGTCGATCTTACCATCTGAGGAGATGAGGCTACCAAGGTAATTAAACTGTTGGACTGATTTGAGCCCCCGAGCGCGGGAAAGGCTCCTGGCAGCCCGAGACCCCCGGCCACGAGGCACGGGAAGCACCCCGGCTGGGGGTCCTGTCTATACATAATATACTATTTATTTTTGTCTTCGTTAGTGATAGCATATTATAGATTATCAACAGAGAAGCATTCAGCGCATTGATAACTGTGCTCAATGATATAGTCTGAAGGCTGGAAATGCAACACTTCAGTATTGCTGGATACAAAATTATTTTCTGCCTCTCACATATAGTCTGAATATCAGTATTATTAACACAAAGCCAAAAATTAGTATAAAAAGGAATCATGTTATCAGTTTTGTAGGACTCATCTAATGCAATACAGAAATTTACAGCCCATCTCTTCCTAGAAAAGATGTCTAAGACAGGCAGATGCCCTATCTCCAGCATATAGAAGAGGAGTCACTCAAATATAGCTGTTTATATCCTACACATGCAGACGGATGATACTGCTGATCTCATTCCTACTCATGCTTAGATTTTCCTGTTCTGTACCAAAGCATTTGTTCTGATTAGCCTATACATTACTAAAGCCATAAGACTGCATAACTGTGAAAATAAAATAATACAATTAAAATTTTGTTTTGGAACTTGATAAATTTTTTTTGCTAACAGCAGCAAAGCTAAAGTTCAGAATTGTACTTTTAGTGAAGGGAAGGTCAGCTGAGGAACAATTAGGAGACACAATCTAAGAATTTAAATGCTAATTCAGTTAAAACTCCTGTAAATCATACAACCATGAAAATATATGCATATTCATATATATATATACATCTCTGTTATTAAACAATTATATAAACATTGCTTACATAAAATGGGACATTGACATCTGTAATACAAGGCACTTCAAAAGATAAAACTTACCTTTGAACCCAGCAGTACAATGACAAGAAAAGTGGCCACTTAAATCCATACAAGTAGCTCCATTTTTGCAAGGTGAACTTAAACATTCATTAATTTCAACTTCACAGAAGGGACCTTCATATCCGGGCACACAATTACAGCTGTAATTATGCAAGTGGTCCTGGCAGAATCCGTATTGAGAGCACTGATTTCCAATGCAATTGTCTATATCAAGTTCACAATATGTGCCAGTGTAGCCAAGGGGACATATGCACCTGTTATTGAAATGAGAAAACAGGAGAGGAGAGGTGAGGTGAGGTGAGGAGAGATTAGGAAAGGGGAAAAGCACCCCCAGAATCACCAGCCTGGAATATAATGGTCCATAATGGCTATATTGTTAACAATATTCTCACTTTGAATCACTCACAGATGAATCACTTTTCTTTTTTCTTTACCTTTAGTTAGTCACTAAGTAAACTCACTTCACATAGACTGCTAGCAATAATTAAACAATATGGAAAATCTTAGCTATTTACATAGACAAACTAGTAGCTCTGTAACTTTTAATATTTAGCTTCAAATGAAAATATTAGAATTAAAAACTCATAAATATGTGCATTATGCATTTTAATTTTTTTTTCTGAAAAAATAATTAGTTGCTTCCTACAATATCAGTATGAAGAAACAATATTAGATTCTGTTTGCTCTGGACACAAAAGCAGCATAAAACTGCTGTATCATTAGCAACAAAAGTTGCAATTGCTATCTAACTGAAAAAAAAGAGCATCTATAGAATTTTATAGAAATTGTTCAGGATTTTTTTCCCCAAATGTTGGATGAGATATAAATTGTTCAAGACTGGAGATGACTTTCTCATGTTTCTCTTTCCGCCTTTTTTTCATTTTAATGTGTAAATGAAAACAAATCTGGACCATCTCATAGCTAACCCATATCTTGTAGAATTAGAAAATCCCTTGTACTTGGCAATATATTCTTTGATTGATCCTTTCCTTATCATGTACAGAGGTCTCCTCACACAGGAGGAGATAATTTTACAGTAATCTTACATCTTCTTAGTCCACAGAGATGCTATCTAGATGATGGAAAGAACTAACATGTTAAGGAAGCCTTGATTATAGTAATTTTCTCTATTGATTCATCTGGCAGAAAGAGTATTTTTTCCTTTATTTTTAACAGAAGGGATTGTTCATGTGGCTGTTTGCTTCTGTCCTGGTTTATTATCTCTGTATTTTTTATAGTAGACATATGGAAACTAAATCACTAGCTGTGAGCCCTGGAGTGTAGCTAATGGACACCAACTGCTAATGGGCTTTTAGTCCATGGACCAAAAGAGAGCTTGCTTGAAGTAATCCCTCCATATCTCATCTAGAGTGGTCATGAGTCTGAGAGACTGAAAAAAAGTTATTAAAATTATCAATGACTCAAAAGAATTTGAGGGAGGGGAGTGGAGGGGGCAAATCAGGTTCTGTCAAGGTGGAATGGTGCTCTACTCTCATGCCCCACCTCCTTGAGAGCCTTTAGTGCAGCTGTCAGCCACTGACACACCTGAAACCCCATACCACACCCCCTGGAGCCCCTGACCCCTAACCAAATGGCTGGCAGATCAAAAGCCCCACCTGGGGGGGTTGGCCACAGGAGTCCATACTAAGTAAAACCCACACCACAAGACCTCCTCATGGTCATGGTCCTATTGTCCTTGGATTTGTAGTAGCTGGTTCTACATTGGGTCTAAGGCGGTAGCTATAATTCTCTCTCTTGCTCACTCTCTCTTTTTCTTCACTTCTTCTCCTCCTAATTCCCTTTTCCTTGATTTGGTTAACTTAAACTTGGGTGGGTTGGAATTTGCTAAGTCAATGCTTTGTGAAATATTTGCTTTAAACTTTTGCCAAGTTCCCTTATTTTCTAAAGTTTGGCAGTAAAAGTCTGTTATTTTGACCTCCTGGAAACATTGTCGTGTTTTTCCCATGCATGGCCCCAAGGTCTAAAAGAACTGAAGTCCACTTTAACAAATCCATTGGGTGGGTTTTGGGACCTTATATCTTCTTGACATAAAACTCTTTTGATGAGCTTGTGAGGTAAGCATGGGGTCTTCAGCACCGCTGTTTTTGCTTTGCAGATCCATTGCTACTGCAGTACCTACTCAAGTAGGTATAGCTGCTGTATTCTCTCTTCCAGCCTAAACTTCTTAGCAAAGGATAAATCTTCCCCTCCTCTTGCGAGCTTCATTTGATTGCGTTTCTCATTTTTTAAAGGAGTACAGTTCAAAAAAATCTTTTCATACATTTACTTTACTGTGCACAGGAAGTTGGGAGAAGACACAACTGGGACAGGTGACCCAAATGGACAAAAGGGATATTCCATATCATACATCATCCCGCTCGGCATGTAAAGCTGGGAGGAAGAAGGAAGAAGTGGGGGACATTTGGAAGGATGGAGTTTGTCTTCCCAAGTAACCATTATGTGTGACAGGGCCCTGCTTTCCTGGAGAATGCCAAACACCTGCCTGCCCATGGGAAGCAGTGAAGTAATTCCTTGTTTTGCTTTGCTTGCATGCGTGGCTTTTGCTTTGCCTATTAAACTGTCTTAACTCATGATTTTTCTAGCTTTTACCCTTCTGATTCTCTCCTTCAGCCTGCTGGTGGGGGAGTGAGTGAGCAGCTGTGTGGTGCTTGGCTTCTGGTGGGGGTTAAATCATGACATTTACAGCTAAATGTAAATTTCAACTTATATAAAATTTCATTATGCATAAACATTAAAAGTACATGCACTCTAACACTTTTGCCCTTATCAGAGGGCTGACCTGGCTGTGCAGTGACACCTCAGTGCAGTGGCTCAGCCCTGTAATGACCTGGGCTGGGTGTCACTGGTTTAACTCCTTTGCTGGTGCCAATGGCTACTGCCCCTCCTATTCCAGCTTCAGCCTCTCTGGCATGTGTGTAGGACACTTCCCAGCAAAAACCAGGAGATGCTAATGACACCCCCCCATCCTCTTTATTAAAGAGGACTAAAATGTCAACCTTACAAACTGGGAGAACGTTGAAAGGATAAGCACGGTCCCAGAGAAAAGCAAGATATGAAAAATTTTGTATTAATATTAATGGGAATAACAGTACTTTCTTAGCTTCACATATGTACTCTTTCACCCATAGCAAAATTTTGAGTGTAACAGATCCTAGAAGGGAAAACAAATACCTCAGTGCTTTTGCTACAAACATGGATTTTTGTAGTGGGTAGCAAACACTAGCCATAGTGACCTTATTGTGGATTGCTGTGCTCCCACACATCATGCAGACAATTGTATGTTTCTACTCCACTGCCTAAATCTAGATAATGTTGCACAATAATTTGATATGCCTGTAAAATAAATGTTAAATGGAGATGCAGATATGTCAGGCATGGAATTTAGTCTAAGAAGGAATGTTTTACTGAAGTGCTTATGGTTATGCCATAGCTGCAATATGTTCCTACCAACATGCAGTAGGATATAGCTTTTTATCACCAAAGGTCTGGAACAGTAGGTGTGAGGGTAATCAAGTTGGTACTAGTTAACCCAGCCAGTGCAGTTGTCACAGTGTCACGATAGACTTTCTGCACTAAAGATGTAGTGTGATTTGTGTGCTATTGAATAAATAACTGTGTACGTCAGATGGAGCTTTAAAATGACTGAAAAAAGCCAAAGACCAGACTGAAGATCCGGCTTTGCAAACCTGTGCTAGGGGATGACCCAGACATTTTCTCTATCTATGTAGGAGACATATAGGAGCACTGAAGCCTGACATTAGCAAAGATTTCCCAGAGTCCCTCTACTTTGTTTTGTAAATATTTATTATTTAATATTTATTGTTATTATCTAAATATATTTATTATTATTAGTCTAAGCAGATTAACTGCATTTACTCAGTATTAATTATTTTGCTTTCCAATTGAAATGTGAACTGCACACACATTCATAAATAGACAAAAAGGTTATTTACTTTCGCTTTTAATTTTTATATGTATCTGTATTCTCTGCAGAAAAGCTGTTGTATAACTTATTGCAGAGATATTCCCTAAGAAATTGCGACATATATTCACCTACCTTTTGGAGCTGTAGCAAAGGGAAGAAGAGTATTTCTCCTCTATTTCTAGTGGAAGAAGCTTATTATTGCTACAGAAAACCGTGTATATCACAGTACTAAGTTTATATGACACTGCCAACTAGGTCCTGCAGTCAAATTGCATATATAATATATAATGAATAAAGTCAAAAAGAGAAAATTAGATACCAAAAGTAATCTAATCAAACAGCTCATTCATTCAGCTGGAAGAAACTGGAAAAAGTCAAAGACGAATAAAACAATAAAAGCTTTAAATTTTGTGATATTCAGAAGTTATCTAAATTATGTTTTCTTTCACAATCTTACTGGCATCATGCAAAGAAATGTTTCATTTCTAAAGCATTTTACTCTACAACGTGCCACTTTACTCTTTCCTACTGAGATTAATTCAACTTTGAATTGTATGCGCTGATATTTATATACTGAATACTGAAGAATGAGTTGGCAATTCAAGTTTTACCAAATTTAATTCCTTAATGGTAAGTTTTCCAGCATAAAAAGTCATGAAATGCTGATCTCAGAGTTGTAGCTATTGACTAAAATATATTTTTAAAATATATCAGTTCATCATGACCTTTTAGACAGTGGTAAATCCTCCAATACAGCTGTTAGATTAATACAAGTCTTAATCTAACAGTTCTCAGTCCTTCTTTCTGGCCTTTCCTGGGGTTATAAGTGTAGGATTTCATCTGAACAGACTGGACTGAAGAAACAAGAAACAGGACATGTAATGGAAACTACCCAGAGTTTTAAATTCTGTGTTTTCCCTTTGTTGCTCCTTTTCACTACATAAACTACAGTAAAATATCTGTTATTATTATCTTATTTCAGTTAGCATCTTAGTTTTCCAAAATGTAATGTTGACAAGGGATAAATGTACAGGGGTGAAGAAAACAGAGTAATAAATTCCCCCTTGGATTTCAAAACAGGAAGATATACTCCCTGAAGATTTCTTTCACTTTAGTTCTCTCTTCTCCTACACAGAAAGTAATGAAACATAAAGGTTTTTTCGAAAGTAAAATCTAAATGTTTTCATTTTAATGTAGCAACACTGTCTATTTAATGACGTAATGAATCTTATTAATCTTTTTTTTTTTTTAGGTATATATGACCGAAGGTCAAGCGATTCCTTTGCTATGTGGATGCAATTAGCCTATTTCATGGTATGTGCCAGCTACACCATCAAACCAGTGGCAGGAGCAGTAATTCTTTGGAGAAGTTATCATTTTAAATACGTGCTGATTAACTTTATGATACCTCAAACAGAACAGACTCAGCAGGAAGTGCAACAATTCATTAGAATTAATTAGAGGTTTTGTGCTTCTGTGATTGAGGCCACTTTATTTGTAAGACAAGTCTCACTAAACCAAAGGAGTAAAATCCCTAAGACTTCTTACTGTGATTATATGGCTCTTAATATATAGCCTTACTGAGAATTACAGCCTACCATAGTTTTAAAGTCCCCCTCCTTCACTCAGAGCAATTCCTCCTCCTGAACTCTAAGGAATTTCTCTGCAAATATATGTATAGAAATGCATATATATATATATGTGTATATATATATATATAAATATACATGTATGTGACACTACTGTCTGGAGGAGTAATTTCAAAATGGCATAAGAGAAAGAATATGCCAAGATAAGGACACAGAAAGTTAGAAAAATTACTTTCAAATGCGAAACCTGACCACCTGCAAAATGTGAGACCTTAAAAGAGGGGAATGTTCTTGAAGCTAAGCTGGTTATTTTCCATGCTTTCCTCATGTTAGCATTACTATATCAAGGTACCACTCAAACAATACATTATGACTGAAGTTTAATAATTAGTTTTGAATTTAACATTTCTTAACTATGAGAAAGATCTAGAGTCTTATACTAATTTTATGTTAATAAAAAACTAATACATAACATTTTGGCATACCTTTATCTTCTGCACTTATTAAGTTAGGTTTTGTATGACTGTAATAATTTTAAAAATGGATCTCTGTTGGTTTCTTAATGGCACTTACAATCTAATTCTCCATATATTCTACTGACAGTTTTCTTATGTCTTTCTGAAAATACTTTGCATCAAATACAGCTCTTATTTATGAAAAATGATACCATTTTAGGATAGAAATGCAAATTGCAAGTCTTTAAAAAAGGATAGGTGACTACAGTAGTTATGTTCAGCATTTCCTCTTGTATTCTTTTGGTTTTAATGGTGTATTGCAAAGATGAAATTATTGTTGTTTCACTTGCTAACAATAACTTGGGAAATACCATTTTTTTTAAGGCAGGCATAGTTTAGTCCTCTAAAAACATGGTTCACTGCAATTAGGAAATGACCATGCTCTTTCATCAAAGCAGGTATTATAGATGCTTTATCTTGACAAAATAACCAGTTGTGTTCTTGTGGGGTCAGGTACTCCCCTAACAAAACTGACCATCTAGGATTTGGATCTTAATGGTATGTGTTCTTGTTCCTTACATAAAATGACTGAACTGTCAAATGATTTGTCTTTTAAAGATTAAAAAAGTAAGAAGCAAGTGTTTTCTGTCAGTAAACTGAGTCTGGGTTAACAAGCTAAAATCAAAATTTCTTTTTTACCAAAATCTTCAGACCTACTAATTTCTCAGTAAATGCTGGTGGATTTTGTAAGGTAAACATGGCTTTGTACTTCTATCAGAATTATTTTCCTGATATAGACTGGAAAAACACAGATTTAGCAGCCAAATAAAGAGTATGGTTCAGTTATTTGATACAAGAGTTGATTGCAAGCTGGGAAAAAGGAAGGATTCTGTGACAAAAATTCCTTTTAACTCTGCTATACTGAGAATCATATACTAATCTGTGTTTTTGTGCTTATTTGGTGATTTCGGTTATTTTTACAGGAGATACTATAAAAATAGCCATGGAGTGGAAGAAATTTTAATTGTTTTTATTTTAATGTTTTACACTATTGCAATCTTTCCTAGATAGAAACTCTAAAGCATATTAATTACAGTGCTTCTAAGTCTAGGACACAGCGCAGAATTAAAACCTTTCAAAATATATTCACACATATTATGGAGTGATTTTCATTATTCTAAATATTTTAGAGGAAATATAAATAATTCAAGTCTGACAAGAACTACTGAACTCTGCTTATTGAAGAAAACCTTTTTCATTTATTTTTTCACCATATTTTGTAAAATCTCATTTTCAAATATCTATAGCATATTACAGCTCACTAAGGAAAACACATACTTTACGGTTTTGTCAATACCTAAAATGATAATAAATTATAATTCAAATTTTAATAAGAAAAGTCACTGTATGTCCCAGTCCAGGCTCATAAAGTGTTTGCCATTTACTTAAATAGATTATTTGTTTATCTGAGATTTTGCATAGTTAGTTTAACTGTTACCAACAAAGAGGAATATCTGTGAGTCCTTCCTGTGCAACACTTTGTGCTACATAGTGTTACTGAAGGCACATCCTTATTGAAAGCTAGTATTATGGTATTTTATAACATGAAAATAATATTACTGCATTAGTAACTCCTTTTGTAATTCTTTTTAAAGGAAAAATATTTTTATATGGCATAAACTTCTTTATGAGGGCATCACGTTAGTACCTGTATTTATTAATTCCATCTTCACATGTGGCTCCATGTTGGCACTGGTTTACCTCACACTCATTAATATTCTCTAGGCATGTTTTTCCTGTCCATCCAAGAACACACACACAGTGAGGTCTCTGGTTTTCTTCATCGTAGAAGCAACTACCTCCGTTTGCACATACCTGAAGATGAAAATGACAAACACATTGCATGGCCAGGTTTTGATAGTGAGAGGGCTATAGAGGTGGTTTCTCTGAGAAGCTGCCAGAAGCTTTCCCCATGTGTGACAGAGACAATGCCAGCTGGCTCCAGGATGGACCTGCTGCTGGCCAAGGTTGAGCCCATCAGTGATAGTGGTAGTGCCTCTGTGATAACATATTTAAGAAGGAAAAAAAGTTGTTGCACAGATATAATTGCAGCCAAAGAAAGCAGTGAGAATAGGTGAGAAATACAACTATGCAGACATCATGGTCAGGGAAGAAGGAGGGGGAAGAGGTGCTTCAGGTGCCAGAGCTGAGTTTCCCCTGCAGCCTGTGGTGAAGGCCACAGTGAATCAGCCTGTCCCCTTGGAGAACACAGAGGTCCACGGTGGAGCAGCGATCCATCTGCAGCCTGTGGAAGAGACCCATGCCTGATCAGATGGATGCCCAAAAGAAGGCTGTAAGCCTGTGGGACATAGTAGGTTGAGTAGCTGGAATAGGTTTGCTGGCAGCACTTTTAACCCCATGGGAGAGCCACACTGGAGTAGTCTGTTTCTGAAGGATTGCACGCTGTGGAAGGGACCTACACTGGAGCAGTTCAGGAGGAACTGCAGCCCATGGGAAGGACTCACATTGGAGAAGTTTGTGGAAGACTTCCATGGGAAGGACCCCACCCTGGACCAGGGGAAGGACTTCTCTCCCTGAGGAGAGCAGCAGAAACAACATCTGATGAACTGACTGTAACCTCTATTCCAAATATCCCTGCACTGCTGTGGGGGAGAGGTGGTAGAAACTTAAACCCAGTCTATTGGATCTGGCTGAGATGGAGTTCATTTCTCCCATAACAACCCTCAAAGCTGTGTTTCGCATTGGTTATCTAGAAAGATGTTGATAACACACCAGTGTTTTGGCTACTGCTGAGCAGGGCTGGTACAGCATCAGCACTGTCTCTCAATATTCCCCACCACCCCATCCAGGGACTGGGGGTGGGTAAGGTCCTGGGAGGGGACCCAACTAGGACAGCTGACCCAAATTAACGAAAGGGATATTCCATACTATTTGATGTCAGCTCAGATATGAAAGCTAAGGAACGGATGGAGAAGTGGGAACATTTGTTATTTACATTTGCCTTCTGGAGCAACTGCTATGTGTGCTGAAACCCTGCTTCCTGGGAAGTGGCAGAACATTGCTTGCTGATGGGAAGTAGAAAGTAAGCCTATTTTTTTCCCCTTTGCTTGTATGACCACAAACTTCCACTTTTGCTTTGGTAAACTGCCTTATCTCAGCCTACGATGACGTGGAGTTGTTCTACATCTTATTTTCTCTCCCATGTCCTGCTGAGAAGGAAAGTGATAGAGTGGCTCTTTTCCAAAGAGTTTAATTGAATAAGCAGTTGGTAATAAATATGGTTATTTAATCTTTTTATGTTGTAATATTAAAAAAAACACATCTCCAAGAAACTAAAACACTAAATGTTATTAAATCAATGTATCAGTTTATCATTTAGTTGGAAAGATGTATTTATTATTTAATTTAACAGTATCCCTTTCATAACTGCCTTTAAAATCTGCCTGTTTCAGGACAGATAATAGTGAACTAGCCTGTTATTTTTCCATTGAATAAGTAGAGCAATTGTTCCTGTGCTTAAAATCTGTATAAAACTTCACTAAATTTGTGGCTATTAGGAAAAAAAAGACTGAATTTTTTTTTCATGTTAATTATAATGCTGATTCACAATCTATCCTTGAATGTTTATATATATATATGTATATATATAAACATATAGATAGATAGATAGATAGATATATTTTACATCTATACTCTGGGAAGATCAGCAGCTTCTTTCTTTTCAATCTGGAGATTGAGAGATTGGTAAACTTAAGACTGGAACTGCCTTTTTCCTTTTTGTTTTTAATTGCTAATATTACTTACTAAACCAGTAAGTAACCTGTGTTCTTCAAAAACTACAGAAAGTTTTAAGTCTGAATGAATGCTCCTTTCCTCATTTTAGTTTTAGGTTCTCTTTTTATTTCCATGAAAATTTTGTCAGTGTGAAGATGGATAACAACATTTTCATTTCAAAGCACTTAAGACCCCTCCTTATAACCAATTGGTTTCTAAAGAAAATTGTATCTAGAAGATGAGCTAATCCAGTAGTACTTCAGTTTGATTGAATCTGAATCTCTTTATAATATCATTAAGATTTGTAATAATAACAGTTCTTGACAGAAATATTATAATACTCATTTGCCTTTTATTAAGTTTTAAATTGTCCTTAAAATGAAAAGATTTTTGTTATACTCTCAGTACTGAATTTTACACTTACCTTGGGATTCTTATTCAATATGGCAACTTCTTGAAGAAAAACACAGCTCAACGTAAATGCAAAAACTACTTTTATGTGTATGGTTTGGGAAGTGTTCTCTTCCTTTTTGTTTCATTTTTATGTGTTTTCTAATTTTTTTATTTAAACATTTTTGTTGGATTTGTCCTAAGGCTTACTATTTTCTCAAAGCTCAAATAGGTCAAAAGGTCAAATAAGCTTATACTCAAGAAAACCATCCAGAAAAAACTTAGAAAATTAAGACAAATATTTCAGTATCACCACATTATATTTGTTATATTCTTATGTTGTTTTTATACTCTGAAGAAAGGTGTTACCCTTTAAGATGCTAGTGCAATCTAAAACACTTTTAAATTGCAATGAAAGCTATGGAATGTATTTTTAGCATCAAATCTAGTTAGCAGTTTTTTCTATCAGATAGAGAATTAATTTTAGAGCAGAGATAAATATCAATTCAAATTTTGAAAACTCTGAGTTAGTATCTTTAAGGATTTAATAAGAAATCAGTGTTCAATATATTTATTAATCTATTACCAAAGTCAAACTGAATACCTCTGCATTGTGGTTTTCTAAGCTTCAAACTTGGATTGTGGTTTTTTTTGTTTCTTCTTTGTACAAGAAATACTTTTGAGTGGAAATAAATAGTCAAATGGAGTTTTGGAAAGAGCAGCTTCTTCCCATCAATTGACTTTTCCTTTTTCCCCAAGTAAATCTTCCCAATAGTTATGATTAATACAAATCTTATGATTCAACAGACCATAAACAGGTCTGTTCTGGTCAGTCTACTCTGGTCAGTCTGACCATCATTCTTCTGTCTATGGCAAGTACTTTAAAACAAATCTTCCTCATTATATAGTCTTGATAAACTGTAAGAATCACTTTCCTTCTAATATCAATCAGGAGACGTTGTTCGAGATAGGAAAGATAATTAGTCCCTACATGGTTATTTTATTCTTCTCCTATCTCCATTTTGCAGGGAGTGAATGACATGTCTGTTTCTCCTCTAAATATCATCTGTTCTCCACTGATTGAGATAAGACTGTCGTTTCTGGAACACCTCCAGGGATGATGACTCTACCACTTCCCTGGACAGTCTATTCCAATGTTTAACAACCCTTTCCAGAAAGAAATTCTTTCTGATGTTCAACCTGAACTTCCCCTGGCACAGCTTGACATATCTAAGGGTATGTCCTCTTGTCCTATCACTTGTTGCCTGGGAGAAGAGGCCGACCCCCACCTGTCTACAGCCTCCTTTCAGACAGTTGCATAGAGTGATAAGGCCTCCCCTGAAACTCTTTTTCTCCAGGCTAAACAAACACAGCTCCCTCAGCTGATCCCTATAGGGCTTACTCTCTAGACCCTTCATCAGCTCCGTTGCCTTTCTCTGGACACACTCCAGCACCTCAATGTCTTCCTCGAAGAGTGGTCCAGAACATCTTAGAATGCTTCCATATCTGTGATTGTTTGAGTCACAGGTGGACTTTTAAAGTGTATAGTCTATCTGTGGTGAAGTTCCTCTCACTGGAGGTTTTCAAGATATGACTGATAATCTCACTCATTTTTCCATGAAAGGTTGGACTTTTAGATCCCTTCCAACCTGGGCTGTTCTGTCGTTCTATGATTCTATTAGCTAGGCCTAGCATGCTGCACTCCAACTGTTTGTTATTACGAGTGCTCTTATCAGTTCTCTATGAGCTCCTGTTAACAAAATTACTGGAATCTGTAGCACGCACCTTATATTCAAATAGGACAAGGATATTTTCTTTATTCCTTTCCATGGCTACCTGAGCACATTACAGAAGAAAAGGTATTATAATACAAAGTGGCTAAATTTCGTCTTGCGGGATGTAATTAATTTAAAGAGAACAACATTTTGATTTATTTAGAAGTTCTTCACAATTCTCGGTGCAGGGCAGGCAGGCTGTGTCCTGATTACGAAGTTAAGATCAGATTTTGAAATTTAATAGAAGATATCCTCTGTCTTAAGGTATTTATGTGTTGTTGTTTTTTTTTAAAATAAATTATAATTAAAATAATATAAAAAACAACTGTAATGTATTGAATGTTGTGCTGGGAAAGAAAAACCCAAACTCCAATGCATTAATACCATTATATATTTATATAGAGATAAAAGAGACCCAATTAATGAAATTTATTTTTTGTTCATTAAGAAAATATTAAAAACAGTGATATTCTTTTAAGTCTGTTGTGCTGAATACACAGAGGCTAAGCAGTTCAGCATATCTAAGATATCAGTGGAAATGGAAAAGAAATGAAAGGATGCAAAATATATACTTACTTTCCAGCCACAAAAAATAAATTAAGAATTAAATGCTGGATAATTCAATTTATTGAATAATAGAAATGTTTAATTTCAAATGATTGCTTCAAAAATGCTTAAAAAAAGTATAAAAATATTTATTTGTTTGCATATGGCCTTTATTTTTTCCAATAAGCAAATGATACTACTTTAATGACCTGTAAGCTATGAAAACAAGTAGAACTCAAGAATATATTTCCATAATTTTAGTTTCTATTCCCTTTTGTATTAGAAAATCTACTAATTATTCACATTATGCCCAAATTAAACATCCCATACAGTGAGTGTATATTGTTATATATAAAAAGTTACTTTTTTTCCCACATGACATTTATGATAGTCTATGAAATGTTTGTATGAATAAATTAACTATGTCTGAGGCTTTTAAGCAAATACTACAGTAAAATGTTTTACTAGCTCCCATCAGCATCCTTGGCACACCACCACTTTCCATACTAACTACCCATAATGATTATTGCATCATTATGATGCTGTGCCATGTACAATATATTTGCACTCAGTATGACACTCTAAATCATAAAAATGTTAAAATTTACCAGATGCTGAACAATTAAAGTATAAACCTTTGAGCCAATGGGTATTTCAGTGTTATATTTCATATTCAGTTATAAGTGTGTACCCATGGACTTCAAGGTGACATAAATATTGATTGTTCTTTGTAAACACATTGCCTACTCTGCATAGTATATTTTTATGGTGCATGTACTTCAATAAAATAATTGATAAAGCCTTTAAAACACTCATTATCATGTTTGTGTAGCTGTTTGAAAAGGCTATATAGCATTGTGTACATAGCTTTTAAAACAACTATCATAATAAAAAATGCAACAGTATTTCAGTTTAACCCATATCAAAGTCTCATAAACTCAAAGATCTGGGCCTGTACTGTAAGTGTTGAAGAGTAAATGAAAAGGAGAATTTTGTTTTTTTTTTTTTTTTCTAACTGCATTTCATCTCTCATTAGAGTGCAATTAGTCTAGCTTTTCTGTTTTCAATTATGGTCTTTATTTTTGGTTTTAATGGAAATAAAACTTTTGTTGCTCTTTCTGTGCATTGCTGTACCATCAGCCTTCTCTCTAGTAACTTTTAAACACATCAAACATTACAAAGAAATTTCGCTTAAAGTTCCTGCCAGTTTCATATCATAACAGCAGCAAGTAGGGGACAGAAGATACATCAGTGAGTAAACCTATAAAGAACAAGAAAGGCAGAGCTCAGACATCAAACGTTTTGTTGGACAGTGACCAGACTAGTCACAACCTGCACTTTTAGATGCACAGTTTACACAGGAAAAAGGAATATTAGCATGGGAATATATCAAGAATGAGTACTGTGTTTAGAAAACCATGGGAAGTGAGGCTTCATCAGCTCACTGCTCTTAGAATAACTTGTTTGATTTCCCAAAAACTCGGGGGGGGATATATCACTTTATCCTACCTCTGTGTTTCCAATACATGGTGATAAACATGTGTAATTAAATCCATGAGATTTATCCATACACAGTGCTCCTGGGGCACAGCTTATATTGTTGAAAAGGCAGGCATCAATATCGAGTTCACATCTTTCACCTTCAAAACCTGCACCACAAAGAGAATGTTTAATCACACTTCGTTCAGAATATTGACATTATGTCTGTTCAGGGTGTTAGCAGTTAACACCACTCTACTAGAGTAATTTGGCAGTTTTATTTCCTAAACAAAAAGTGTAATTCTTCATAAAAATGTTCGCTGTATTCATTGAGATACATTGCCACTTTTATGTTGGTATTTCTTAAACATAAATATTTGGATGACATTTTATTTGTTCTGTTTAGAAAAGAAAATAAATTTCCAATGACTCACCTACAGGGCAAGCACACTGAAAATGATCTTCATAGGCAATACATGTTCCTCCATTTTCACATGAATTGGAACCACAGTTATCAATTTGCACATCACAGAATTCTCCTGAGATTGAAAAAAAAAGTCCTAAAAAAGTTAATAATTAATATCACACTCTTAAAGAAATATCATAAGTCATATTAGTCCTATCAATAGAATAACTTGCTTTAAATAAGTTCTCTGGAATATTGGTTAGAATTTAAAGATCTTCTGTAAGGTTTCAGACTCTTTTCTCTCCACTTATATATATATGTAAATAAATCTCAATGTCTTAAAAAGGAGATTAAAAAAATACTTTTCAGCATTTAAAACAATTTTAGAATGCATCCAAATGGGGATACAGAGCTGAAGAGGGAGGATTTTCACTGGAAATAATTAACTGAAATGGAGGTAATACCTTTGTATTTTTTCTGCTTTTTCCTGCTGCATGAGTCAAACCTGATCTCTACTCAAGACTTCTGAATCTATCATGTACATATTTTATATTTCATTATGTCTTTTCTGAGCTCTGTTTTGGCTAGTCCACATTTATCTGAGGTAACTCTTATCATCATTCCACTTAGCAACTATTTGCTTACTAAGCTGAAAACTGCTTTTAGATCAGCAGGCAGAAATAACTGAACTTGTAACTGGACAGTTCTAAAAAAAAATGTACTGAAGAGAAATATATCTCTGGAAATGTGATACCAATCAATAAGGAAAACCATCAGCTTTACCATTACTTTTGGAGAACAAGTAGATTTGACAAAACCAAAACACCTTAACTTTCTCTCTATAGGTTCATGATGAGGTTTTTGTTTGTTTGTTTGTTTTATTTTATTTTTTTTTGTTATTGGTGTGCTATTGTTTATTTCTCCCTGATTTTAATTTTATTTTTAATTTACTATTTCTACAGCAGGAGTTCGGCATTTTATTTTTTTTTTTTTTCAATTTTAGAAAATATAAAGAATAGAGAAATGAAACATGAAACAATCTTCACTTCTTAGAAAACTAGAAGGAGGTGCAGGAGTTTTGAGACATTTCAAGGAGGAAAACTTCAGAAAATACAGTAAGTGTAGATTACTGACGTTTTTACTGCCAGCTTGTGTTACTTCACTCCATAGTTTAATCAGAAAACATGGAAGAGCTGCACAGAAAAATGTTCAGGAGGAATGTACAAGAAATTTGGATAATTTCTTAAATCGGACAATATGTTTTATAAAATATTGAGTCAGAAGTTAGTATTTTATTTGAAATTCTTCATATGTCAAAAGAAAAAGGAAATAATTTTATGTCCCATAATGAAATTATTTTAAAATTTTTAATCAGCTCTCCTTTTGATCTAAAGCTAGGAACATCAGGAGAACATACGTTGATAGTATAAAATTTGGTAAGAAAATGTCTCTTCTTCAGCAAAATATTTTTGCCAGTTTTATTCATTTTACTCCATTCCTGATATAAACCACTTAAGCTTTAAGTAACACATACTCTATATTTTAATATGCCAAACTAAGACCTAAGGACTGCTTTTTATGGACTTCTATAAATGTAAACGGGAATATGCTGTGATTTGTTTGACACAAATCTCTATTTTGGGCCAACAGGTGCTGAACCACACGAGCAATCTCATGTACTTACAGAGAGGTTGACCAGCATGCTATAGAGATTTCCAGTGTTTAATTTGTCCTTTTACCCCTCTGTCAAAAATATCCCACTAATAAAATATCTCAAATTTTCAAGAACCAAAAGTATACTTTACTGTAATTTATACAGCTTACTCAGTTAAAATTTGTTAAAGTATATTACTACAGTAAAATGTAAATAATAGAGAAAATAGGAAAATAGAAAACTATATACTTTTTGCTGTTTATTATTATTATAATATGTAATAATACACAGGAAACTATGGGCAACTTGCCTTTACATTTATTAGACTCTCATTTGCTCTGTTTCTGTTGACACTAATGGTAGCTTAAAGTATGTGTATCTCAGGGGAGATTCCATCATGATTAATACTTTCAGAAAGCCATTTTCTCTAATACTGGTTGGCAAAAAAGCATGCTAAAACATAGATATTTTGATTACAAAATCAACTGAATGTATTGAGGAAGTTTCTGTCTCCTAGGAAATTGTTAAGTTTGTTTTTTTTTTTTTGTTTTTCTTTCTTAATGAGGTCCGGAAGGCAAAATTGGAAGGAAAAAAAGACTGGGAATAAACTTTGACTCAGTACGTATTTTGGATCCATTTTACCATGTTTATGCATGAGGATGGAATTGTCTTGTCCAAGAAAGCCTTATGAATAAATATTAGTGCAATCAAACAGGCTTTAAGAATTACTTTGTTATAAATCTGAAATTCTTACAAAGGCCGTATCCTTTAAGCAAACTTTATGACTTTTGCCTGCCACAATGAGGTCAAAAAAATCTGGTAACTCCAAACTGTTATAAAATTTATTGGAATCTGAATACTGCTGAGAAATGCATAATTTATGGTATTAAAATCTGATTAAGTGATAAATGGATATCAGGAGAGGTCTCCACAGAAATCCACTTAGCTTTTAATGCCTAATTATCACTTCATAGTGAGTAAGGGCTGAGTAATTGAGAAATGCTGTACTTAGAGAACTCAAACAATATTTTTGTGCACAATTAAAGTTGTTATTCTTCTATCAGGAATAAGGTCAGCAAGCAGAAGGAACAAAGATAAAAATAAATTATATAACATTAAAGGGAGGGGAAATTATAGGATTTTACTATTGTACTGTTTATTTTTATAAATGACCCTATGCATTTTATACCTAAGCATGTGTTCTTAGAAGTCAAATTGCTTATTTGTTTTCCTTGTCTTTCCTTTTGCTACCAATATACTCAGAGGAAACTTTCTTGTCCTCCTTGATTATTGCTATTTTAATTTCAACTTAGCTTTGGCTTTTCTAACTTCATCCATGTACACACAGGTAGTGTCTCTATGTTTCTCTCAGGCAGCTTCCAACTTCCACTTTCTATGTACCATGGGATGAGACATTTAACCACATTAGCACACTAAACTTGAAAGAATATACCTGGCTTCTCATCTGTGTTTGTGAGCTTGGAATCCATGATGCACTAAAGCAACTACATAGCTAGGAAGTTGGTACCAGACAGCTAAAAACCAGATAAATTAGAATACTGTCCCAGTTTAAAGAGATTAGAGTGTTTTGCTAGGGAGGATGAGTTAGGAGGTAGACCAAACTCTTCTCTCTCAGCAACTGTAAGTCCAAGATTAAGAGGCTCCAATCGAAGAAGTATGGAAAAAGGAAGAAATAACAACCCTTTATTAAAGGATATATGTATATTGGCAAAAACAGTAACTGCACACAAAAACAACTAAGCAATAATCCTGTACCCAAAAAGTCCCCTTCAAAAAGGAAACAGTCTGATACTTCTCTGTCCTCTAGCCTGATTCTAATCACAGAGCACTGTTGGATCATTGGAAAAGCAGAGCCTGCAGTGCTTGGTGTTGGTTGGCAGGGGGTGCTGTTGGGCTCTGGCGGTCACTGCGTGGGGGCCCTGGATCACGGGAGAAGCTGAAATGGAGATCTCCCCCCTCACCAAGGAGGGGAAGGGCAAGAAAGGGGAAAGAAAGGCAGTTTCTTTCCCACTAAGCTCACACTGTCTGCGGCTGGCTGTAGACAGGACTCCCCCTTTGTTCATTGGTGAGCACAAACTCTATGATGAGATCTGAGCACGTTCAGCTGGTTACAGAGCAGACCACAGACAAACCGAAGCCAGAGAACAGACAGATGACCAGGTCGAGAGCAAAACGGCCTCCGAGCTTTTTCAACACACCTTGCCCCCATTAAGGCACAAAGTGAAGTGTTCACTGTTTGTAAGGAGAGGAGAAAAACTCCTCCCCCATCCCTGCAGTTTTTCAGATGGGCTATTAGCTGGGAATGCAGGTCTGCCAGCTAGTTCTTTTGTATAGTTAATTACCCCTTCCCCCTCCTCGTTCAACCTCCTTCTCTTACAGTGGGACAGGGGAAAGGAAAATTTCTGCTTGGATTTTTAGAACAAGTAAACAAGTAAACCTATGACACATACTTATGCCTGTACCTGGTTGTAAACTTACCATTTTTTTTAAATAAATAACCATAAATGACCCAATACAGGTAAAATTCACCTAAGAATTCTAAATGGCATTGCTGAAGCAGCGATAGTTGAGTGAACAATCTTTTAAATGGACTTTGGGATCAGAAAAAGGAAAGGTGGCAAATGCAATACAAATTCTGAAGGGAAATATGAGGGGTTTGTTCCCTGTAGCCCTGCAAAACAATATTGACACTTCTTGCAATAGACCATAAGCTTTGCATTAACTTTGCAAGAACCGAGGCTCATCACACTTGATCTGTATTTCCTGCAGTGATGTTTTACTCGGTTTAACTGTGACAGCAGCTTTTTCTTCTGATTTGCTTTACTTTTTTTTACCTTTGCATGGAATAACCATAGTTTTATATAGGCTGCAGTAACAAGTAGTCATTCCATGTAGGATGATGTTTACTACTCTAATGCAATGCTGTATAGAAATACAGGGCTGGAAAGAGACCTTGAGAGATGGAGACATAGGATGTGATGTGAGGAACACTGCATGGAATGATCAGAGGTGTGGCATAGGTCTGGCATGGGAGACTCCATGACTACAAACAACTTACCAGTGCTCAGTTAAAGAAAGCAGACCAGGAGCTGGACAAAACTGGTCTTAGGGGTAACAAAAAAGTCAAAGAAATGGTATTTAATATACTTTAGAGCCACCATAAAAAGTAAATTCAGATACAAAATAGAGCTGCAGTCCAATGAAGAAAAAGTGTAAGCGGACATATAGAAATAGCCTCAAGTGGATCCTAGAGAGATGAAGAAGAAACATTCCTTCCTTTGAAGGACTATAGATTCTTCTAACACTACCCTCAACAGCACCACTGTGAAACCACTGACCTTAAGATCTGGAGGGGGAGAGAAAAGGGTGAGTATAATGTCAGAAAAGGGACAGAAACTAAAAATTCTGTTAGTCTCAAACTGAATTTTTACTCATTTTCTCATTTCTAATCTAGTGATTAGATTTGATCTGATAATGATTATAATTTTAATATTTCAGTAACATTATCAATACATTTTTGACTTTACATGTATATAAGATGTACTTCTCCCTTTTACATAACCAAGATTTTGAGCGTAACAGAATCATCTAGAATTTTATGTACCAGTAAGTCTGACTTTATCAAATAACTTCCTGAAGGTTCTTATAAAGAATGTAACTTGCTCTTGCCTTCCATATTGCACAGTGTAGAAAAGCCAGCACTTCTAATGAGTGTTTCATTTTTAACTGACCCAAACATTTTAAGCTCTAAATCAGAATTTTCATTCCTTAGGACTTTAGATAGCCCAACTCTAGCACTTGTCATTGCTAGAGATATTTTTAGTTTTATGTGATCTGCTTTAGTCTATTTTGCTCTTCTATTCTCAATTTAACATTATCACTTTTTTTTTCAGAAACAATGTAAGTGTGCTAATAAAGAGTATATGAAGGTGATCTACATTGAGCACTTCTTATTCACTATTTCATATGGCAACAAGCTTATCAAAGTATATTACATGATCTTACACTTCTGTTCAGTATACAAGTACTGGATTGTATCATAATTATTTTTTTTAATTATTTGTCTCTAAAATTAAAGCAATTTTAGCAAGCTATAACTTAAGACTTTTTTTTTTGACTTTTTTTTCCTTATCTCTGAATGAAGTTATGTTAAAACACCCAATTAGACTCATAGACCCATTAGTTTTCAACCATTTAAACCAAGAAGCTATTGATTCTTTGGCAGAGCACAGGCAGTTAAGGTTCCCTTTCTGAAATATGGGTCTTCACATCCATGCTATTGCATTTAAGGTCATGAAAAACTCCACTTTTGTAGTACGATTTTTCTCATCCTGAACTCTGTGTCTAAAAATGTCACATGATTGGAGCCCTCTAAAATTCTCTCTAAAATTCTTTCCACATATCCTAAAGAAAGTACAGAGTGACAAGTCTGGTACAGACATTAAAAGTACTTAAAAATTACCAATATTTTACTTTGCTTCCTGGAACTTTACATTTATTTATTTTGAAAGATATTGAATCCACTTACAGTTATATTTATCGAAACCACTAGAGGTTGGAAGATAGGTTTTCATGGATTCTGAATATTTCCTCATTTTCCTTTGGAGTTGTGTAGAACTGCACAGTAGATGTATTCTTAGAGAAGTCTAGGTATAGTAATAAAACTCGGTGTTTTTCAAAATAAGGTAATTTCAGTGAATGAGAAATGAATAAAAAATAGCAGAAATAAAGAACTGATCTGAGAATTTACACAGGTGGGTGTTAAAAGTTCTGTTTAAGTCAGACAGTTGAGCAATCAAGTTTAAATTACTTGTTTTGACATTAGAAAAAACTGCCTTTTATAAACTAATTATCATAAATATTTAAATGAAGATTTATTAAAGATCAATATGTGTGGCTTTTCAGTCTTCTTAGAACAAAATATATATTTATGCGATAAAAATGTTGTTCTTGAATCTATCTACAGCTAAATATTAAAAAAATGAACATATAATTCATCTCATTGGTGAAGACATTTTTGCTATAGATGGGTTGAAGAAGCTTAAAACTGGACAACCTTCACTGAATATAGATGAAATCTAGACAACTTGTTTAGAATAAATTATTAAATTTTAGATTTCTAAATACATCATACTGAAATAGCTCATTCATTGACTATCACTACCCTATCCCAATATTTAATTTAAAAAAAAAAAGAAAGATACTGTCTTCTGAAATGGCAACTGGCATCGGAATATACGTGTTTATCCACAGTGGTATTTGAAAAATAATCTAAAAATATTATTTTTGTTTGAATTTTCAGATTTAATTATAATTTTTCAGCTATTTTACTTCCAAAATTCCTTGTATCTTCTTTTTAGGATGGTGTTTCACAAATCCCTGTGAAGGAGAGTTAATCTTCTGAGAGGAAGGTAAACCCAAGAAAAAAATGCAATACTAATAATTTTCTAAGGACACAGTTTTTCTAATTAACATCTAAGGGGGATAGTTTCCATTAGCTCATGAAAAACAAGAGTTTGCTTGGGTTGGAGAGAATAGTTCCAAGACTGGAACTCATTATTTATTAAATCAGATTAAATTTTTATTAGGTGTAAGCTATTAGGTACATTTACACCATATAGTGGACCGATGTTCTAGAAAGCTGTTTCTCTTCTTAAGAAAGCAACATAACCTTTTCAGTGTAGAGACAGACATGTCCCAATAGGTGAAAGCAGCCAAAATCAAACACATATGCTCACTAACTGCTGTCCCAACTTCATATACTAAGGGTATTCGGACTTCAATATGATCATTTTCCATTCAAGTGAACATTAGTATTTTTATTCTCAAATTTTACCAGCTACCATAATTTATTTACGTGGAGCTGAATTTAAAGCTTTTTGAAAACATTAAAAACACTTGCTCTGGCCACAGTCAGTTTATGGCTTAGCCCTGTTATCTACCACTGCATGAATTGCAAACATGGGCAGATATTCTTAAATGTTAAATACGCAGTTAAAATTTTACCTTCTCCGGGTTTAGAAAGAAATTAATCATTGAAGGGCACTTGGGAATAGTCCTTCCTGAAAGTTCCTCTGCAACTGGTTTTTAAGCACAGTCTTTTAGATGAGTTACTTTTTACAGAATGTCTTTAAATTTGTTTGAGGTGTATTTTAATAACCTTGGCTTCTAAGTGAACTCATTATTCTGGAACATTAAATTTGACTTTCGACCACAGATTATCTGTCTTTTCCCTTAGCCACTTTAGGGATTTAGGGGAAATCTGTCCTTAAAGATTCATCTCTTTGCAAAGTCTTTTGTAGACCTCCTTTTAAAAAAGTCTCATCCTGTGGTGAGGGTTCTGTTGGTTAGTTTTGTTATCATCAAAGTGCCTGTAATTTCTCACTAAAAAAGTCTGGTTCATATAAAAAACCAACAGAATACTAGAAGAATATACAAAACAATTTTCATGCCCAGAACTGAGAAATTTCCTCTAGCTTGATTCCTTTTCACTCTTTTAAACTCTTCCTTGTGTGAAGGGAGTCAATTATCGTATGTGAAATATGAAGAAGTACCAGGCAACCACTCAAGACACTCACGGAGAGAGGGAAAATTCCAGAAAGAGCATCTTACCTAGCCTGGATAAAAAGCACCCTACTCGCAGGTTCCTCTGCTATCTGGAGGAGTCTTGAACATTGCACTTGTGTTTTAGAGAGGTGGTGGGGTTTTTTAGGTCTTATAAAAATTCCTTGGCAAATTGACTCTAATTATTTAGGCACAAGAATTCTGGATTGAGAATGAGATGTGTTATAAGCCTCATCATCATGGCTAGGCTTCGCGAACGAAGATTTGGGAAGGCTCTATCCACATTTGCTACAGGCACG
>NW_016690184.1:1082412-1209198 GCF_001604755.1 Lepidothrix coronata
GTTCTCGAAGGAGACAGCAGCATTATAGAGGGTGTGTCTCCAGGCCTCCCGATTTGAGGCCAGAGTAGACCAGTTATAATGATCAATATGGCCAATGCTGAGATGTTGTTTCAGGGAGTCCTTGTATCTTTTCTTCGGGGCTCCTCTCATGCGGCAGCCAGTGGCAAGTTCATCAGCCTGCACCTCAGGAAGTCCCCCATCATCTCCACATCACCATTGGCCAATCAGAGCTCAAATCAGTCCAACAGTTTAATTATCTTGGTAGCCTCATCTCCTCAGATGGTAAGATCGACGGAGAGATAGACAACAGGTTAGCAAAGGCATATAGTGCTTTTGGAAAACTCCACAAAAGAGTATGACGTAATAAACACTTGAAGAAAAGCACCAAGATCAGTGTTTACAAAGCCACAGTTGTCTACTCTCTTATATGGTTCCGAATCATGGGTCATCTACCGCCACCACCTGCGACTCCTCGAACGCTTCCATCAACGCTGCCTCCGTACAATCCTAAACATCCACTGGTCAGATTATGTGACCAATACATCTGTTCTAGAACAAGCAGCAGTCACAAGTATTGAGGCCATGTTGCTGAGAACGCAGTTGCGATGGGCAGGGCACGTCTCAAGGATGAAGGACCACCACCTCCCTAAGATCTTGCTTTATGGTGAACTTGCCACTGGCTGCTGTGTGTTATAAGCCTAGAGTAAAGGTAAATGTCAGTGTACTGAGGCATCAGCCCAAATTTGGGTGAGTGACACAAAGACTGATCATGGGATAATACAACAGATTGGGTTGGAAGAGACCTTTAAAGATCATTTAGTTCAACCTTCCTCCAATGAGCAGGGACATCTTTAGCTCAGATTGCTCAGAGCCCAGTCCAATTTGTCCTTGAATGTTTCTAGAGACGGAGCATGTACCACATCTCTTGGCAGCCTGGTCCAGTGTTTCACAACTCCCATTATGAGATATTTTTTCCCTCTATCTAGTATAAATCTATCCTCTTTTAGTTTAAAGCCATTACCCCTTCTCTTATTGCTACAGACTCTAGTAAAAAGTTCCTCTCCAGTTTTCTCCTCTGCACCTGCTTCAACGGATCCATGTCTTTCCTGTGCTGAGGGCTATAGGGCTGGATGCAGTACTCTAAATGATTTAAGTTCTAATATTTAATGTTCTTATCTGTAATGTTCTGATGTGAAAAGTAAACTAAATCTCACATGCTGAGTTTATACTAAAGTGGTGGCAAATACTGAGGAGAAAGGTATAAAACAAACAGATCCAAAGAAGTCAAGTATTTTGAAGGAACGTGTTTAAAGTGAGATATGTCTCAGTAAATAGAAAGTGAAGCAAGTATATTTCAGAAAAAGTAAACTTCAGCTACTCAGAGTCCCAGAGTGAAAACCAAAGTATAGAAGTTGTTACTGAATATAAGTTTCCAATGTAACACAGGTTAAAAAAAATAATAAAAAAATTGGTCTTACAGTGCCTAAGAAAACTGGTTATGTAACAAGAAAATATACATCAATAAGAGACATAATTTACACAGACGAAACCATGCTTTAAGTCTGCAACATTGTGGTATTTTATATCATATTTCAATGGAATGGTTTTGGAGACTTTTTTTAATAGAAGGAACAACTACTGAACGCAAAGGTTGAGAAATAGCATAAGAAAACCGAGAATATTTAGTTCATGTATAATAACATAATTAAGTTAATAACATAATTTAGTTCATGTATATAACATAATTCCAGATTCAGTGGAGATACAGTAGACTATGTCAGCTAATGATGTTGTACATTGTGTCTGAAAAAAAAGTAAGCAATATATGGCTAAGCCTGATTATCCATATTTAAGAGAGCAAAGTGGATTTTCAGAGCTAAAAGATGTCAGACTAAGGTCTTTTAAAGAAGTAAAACAGAGCTTCAAAAATCAACTGTGTCATGAAAGCAGTCACTAGATCTACACAATAGTCTTATTTATCTCTCCAATGCATTTTATATTTTTAAACATGCTATATTTACATCTACACTACACATCTTAATCATGTTTTAAACCCATTAGTGTGATAGATGATTTATAACACTGTTGACAATTTTTGTACCTTGGTAAGATCTGAAATGCTGTACTTGGCTGAGCTAATCAACACAGGCTCAGCTGAGAAGCAGAAAATAATGTCTCTGTGGTTATAGGTAATCAACTTTTTAACAACTTCAACTTGTTCAAAAGACTTTTTGAATGAATTTACATAAAAGGAATACATCTCTCATGTTTCTTATTGATGATCTGATGATTTTTTGGGGGTGATTTACAGCTATTTGGATGTCCAGTATTATGCAGCTACCTCTCTAAATGCTAAGAGAAAGCTGTAAATTCTTAGTCTCCCTTGTCACTAACAGTAGATTTACATGTTGGGTAACGAGAATGAATAATTCTGGTGTTCTCAATAAGACACTTATAAACTACACACAGAGAAAAAACTTTAGATTCCTTTTAAGTTTTACTCTGAATATGTAAAAAAGGAAAGGATAGACATTAATAGATGTAAAGCCAGAAGAGTCAAATAAGCTAAAGCAAATCAGCAGAGTTCTGAAAACTCCCTGAGAGGTAAATCTGGGAGCTGTATGCCTTAATAAAATGAGGCATGGTAGGCTGGTAGGAAGTGGAAAGCAGGAGAAGAAAGTGGTAGTTTGGTTTGTATGCACCTGGATTTGAGGTCAGACTTTCACGGAAAAACACTGCAAATAGGAAACACTCCCACTGTGTCTCTGAAACTTTGCTACTTTTTAAGTATACAGTCAGTGATGTAAAATATGTCTCTGGTTTGAGTGCTGGGCTAATAGTCCCAGAAAGTCAAGGAGTTTGTACTTCACTTAAAAAATTAAAAGTTTGATACAGGTGGCTGAAAGTAATTTTTGGAGTTCATAAGCAGATGGAGCTATCTGGAGTATTTTATAAGCCAAGTTTAAGGGAAAATTTTAAAATATGTCTTTCAGTTGAAAATTTTACTAATTATTTACTTAGAAATCCATACACATTGATACATCTATGCTTCTTAATAAAAAACAGCATCTTTAAGTTAATCATGTAATATATAACTATTCTTGATGAAACTCCATCAAAATTCTTCCTTATTTATATGGACAAAATATATTCTGTAGTGCAAATTAAACTAGAAACTGAAATACTAAGAAATATGAACATACTCATAAATATCATTCTGCATTGAGAACATTTGTTCCATTTTAAAAGCAGCCAGAACTTCAATACTGATATTACATTTTTCTTTGAAATACCAGGTAAAATGTTTTAATAGTCTTTTGGCTTTTCATGCAATCGCTGCATGCCAAAATAATAGAAGAATTTCCAGCACAAGAATTTCAATAGTATTATTATTTCTTGTAGAAATCAAGACCTGAGAAAAAATTGTTGACTTGAACTACTGTAGATGACAGTTTGCTTGGAGTTACTACAAGTATGGTACAACATCAGACATTAGCCCTTACTTATTGTTCTAGAGTTTATCTGTTTCAAATTATTTTTTTTGTTGCTTACTTCTCTATCCTTTCATTACAATTACTACAGTTGAATATTCCAAGTGGAGTGAAACTGGTGTTCTCATGTAATTCAGCTTGCTAACTTCTTAGGTGACAGATCCTTGTAGTCCTTACAACACATCTTCTGCTGGTGCGGCCTCACTTTGAGAACTGTGTGCAATTTTGGGAACCATAATATCAGACGGATATAAAGCTATATGTCCAAAGAAGGGCCACAAGGAGGTGAAAGGGTCTAGAGGAGAAGCTGTATGAGGAGCAGCTGAGGTTGTTTGACTTGTTCACCCTGTAGGAGACTGAGGTCTTATCACAGTCTACAGCTCCTTTGTGAGTGGAAGAGGAGGGGCAAGCATTGAGCTCTTCTCACAGGTTACCAGTAGTAGGACCCAAGGGAATGGCATGAAGCTGTGTCAGAGGAGGTTTAGGTTGGATTTTAGGAAAAGGTTCTTCACTCAAAAGGTGGTTGGGCACTGGAACACTCTCCCAGGAAAGTGGTCACAGCATTGCAGCACCAAGACTGACAGAGTTCAAAAAGCTTTGGGACAATGTGCTTATGAGGGTGGTCCTGTCCAGAGACTGGACTTGAACTCGATGATCCTTGTGGGTCCCTTCCAACTCAGAACATTCTATGATTCTAATGGAGTCAGTGTAATTCATGTTTTTTCTAAGACTTTTACTGGCATTAGGAAAGACCTGTATTGGGAGCAAAGTTAAAGAAACAGACTATCTAAAACCATTTGCCTTTCACCCTAACTAACGCTATTTGGACAAACCTCCTAAAAGGCATTTTAAACAGCAGGTAATGTTTCTGGGCAACTGCTGAAGAGGATTAGAAAGAGAATTACTTTGGTTGTTATTTTTGCTTTCTGTCAGTTATCACTGAAAATTCTTCTTCAGTAGAAAATTGAATCCTCTGAAAAGTAGCAAGCTGTTCCTTTCTTCTTCATTTGATGAAGGTAAGTATTCTGAGTGAATTCCTGTAGCAATACTTAGCAAGTGACTTCTTTTATTCCATTATTTCAGTCCGCGGTCATTGATATTGTGCACTAACAATTTCTCTTTCAGAGGTGACAACTGTAATAACACATAAAGTGCAATGAATAAAGCTTAAAATGGCAGCATCTGTTGCTGAGAAATAGACTGCTGTGTAATTCCAATGACACTCCTGTGACATAGGAACCTCCCATGATGATACAAAAATTGCTTTATCTGCTCACCTCTAGTACAAGGATTAGAGCTGTGAAAAAAAATAATTGTTTTTATCTATTTGAGTTTTGAGACTTATGATATTATCACTGTACTTCAACATGAAATGCCAACAGGAAGTACTGAATGAATTCCTTATTTTACTCCACTTGTGTGCACAGCTTTTGCTTGACCTAATGATTTGTCTTTATCTCAAGTTTTCTTACTTTTGCCCTTCTGATTCTTTTCACCGTCCCACTGGGGAAGAGTGAACAAAAAGGTATGTGGTATTTAGCTGCCCACCAGGGTTAAAACACGTCAACACTGTATTCTAGAGAACAAAAGAATTTAAAAATGTGGATTTGACCAGATAGAAGGATTTAAATTAGGCCGTATTAATTGTTTTGTTCGCTAGTATAAACATTGTCTTTACTAGGTTGTGAAAGATATTGGAACTTTTATATCCTCTATCTTCTTCTCCGGAACATTTGCTATTGTGGTATCAGAGATTCTTTCTACAGAATACTGATACAAATAACCTATGCAGTTCAATGAAGTATTTTTATATTCATTTCCCATATACCTGTAGATGCTAGCTGATCTGTCTCAACTCAATAAAACAATGAAAGAGAAAAAATAAACTGTGGATAAATTGGGAATAATCCTAATGAGTCTTATAAAAGGAAAGTTTGAAGATGAGGAAAATGTATGTAATTAAGTAGTACTTAAAATTCTAGCTGGTGAGTTTTCTTGGGATTCAGTTCATTTTAGCAGCAGTAAGATTATTTTAATTAAAGGACTTTTCTACCAACTAAATGAAGTGTCTAACATGAACAATCAATCCCTGCTAGTATGATTGCTCTACACACAAGGAAAGATAGTAATAAATTAGAGGAAGCTTATTCAAGAACAATTGGCCTACTGTGCAAAACTTGAGAAATTGCTGATATGGATTGTTTCAGTGTCATAAGCCATGTTACTTACTTGCACTGTTGTAGATACAAAGGTTCTTATCTACTGTCAGAGAAGGGAAAAATGAAAATAAGGAGCTAACCATAGAAGGAAATTGAAAGCACAAAAATAATGACATCTATTCAACAAAAATAATTATATTTATTCATATTTATTATATTTATTATTTTTATGAGTAAGTTACCCAAAATGTATTTTACATATAAACAGAAACAAAAAATGTAGTTTAAAATTGCATTTGTGAGTTTATGGTAAGTTTCTACAAGTTTTTTTTAAAGAGTATGGAATCAAAATGAAATGGTTATATAACTTTCTTAATCAAAGTTCTTTTTCACAGCTGAGAACACTACATCATGCCATATTTTGTGTTCCCTAAGATGTCTATTCCAAACATGATTTAAATGTTAATGCAAAAGCTACAGATGCAGTGTTTATAATTTATAAACACAATTTAGAACAATTAGATGTGAAACTACAATAGTTTTTCTGGTTGCAGATGCTATTTCATTCAGAGTCAAGTAAACATGCCAAAATTGCTACTGCATTGTCCTTCCCTTCTGAAACACATAAATGAAACAATAAACAAGTATAAATGGAAATTTTTTGGATCAAGACTGAAGAACTGATTATTTAAAAATAGAAAAAGTAAAAAAAAAATTAATTACTATATAAAGAACCTCTTACAATGAGATGCCACAAAAGAAAGAATCTTGAATTCAGTCATAACTCAGTGTTAATAAGGTTTAATTGTATTAATTGCATACATTTATTGCCATATATTGTAGCCTGTTAAACTTTTGTTTTATGACCATATTGTACACTAGAGACCTTAAATTACCTTGAAAGCCTTGAGTTATTGTAGTGAAACATTACTTTTATTAACAAATCCATAATTTTAGGTGTTACATCAATAAAAAACTGTTGGCGGAGGCGAGAGCGAGTGGCAGAAATATCAAGCCTGGAGAAAAATCTATGACCCCTGAAAAGACACTCACATTCTGGAATAGACATTTATATACTGTTATGGACCTTTATTCACTGGATTTGACAAACCACCTGACTGACTGTTCTCCCCTGTTTTACCCCGGTTATACCCCAGTTCTGTGCTATATGGTTGTACTGTTCTTTATACCCCATTTTATTGTTTAAAAATCATGTCCACCATATTGTCTTCTTCCTCCCCTCACAGTTTTCCCGCCTAAACTTGTTGTCCTCTCCTGTTTTCCCGCTCCTCTGCCTGCCATTGGTTGAGGTTTGGTGCAGTGCAGAGGTAGCTGTCATTGGCCCATTCCCCCAGTAACTCCCAAACTCCACCTACCTTTACCCTGTTATCCTATCCCTGGGATCCTTCAGTTGTCAATCCCTTGCTCCTCCCTAAGCCTGAGCCCAACCCCTAAACCTACACTATTTAAAGCCCTGTTGGCTTAATGAAGTTGGCATTACCTCACCAGACCTCAACTGTGTTTGGACCCCTTATTGTAATGCCCGATCCCATTCCTTTCATCCCCGCAGGTCGTGGCAAAAAACCTCTCAAGTTTAGATTGAAACAATAAAATCCTAAAGATGATAAGGCAGAAGTGAAAAGAAAGGTTGATAGTTACAACTCTGGGGTACTATTCTATTTCTTTTTCTTTTTCTTTTAAAAGTCTGTTTTCTCTGTGTATTACTGTAATTTCTTTAGATTAAATTAATTTTCGATCTTTGAGTAATAAATATTAAGTATCTATATTTCAGGTGGTTTTTTTTAAATTCTCTTCATATTTTTGGTACTTATCTTTAAATTGATGTACATATGACTAATTTCTGTTTCCTTAATGTTACCTAAAACTGCAGAGAATCACATTCAATGCTTCTCTTTCAGTTCCCTCTCTAACCAAAGATTGGTGAAGGATTTTAGAATCCAACTCAAATGAGCTTCTATTTAAAGAGTAAGGATGGAGGAAAACTCAGAAATTGTTTTCTTTGCCAGCAAAAAAACAATGTGGTTAATATAAGCTATTTTTTTTAGTCTTCTCTTCTGTCTAAGTAAAAGAGAAACATTCCTGAAGAACTTGTGTCAATGACTAACAAGTATCTGATAGAAGTGGTCTTAGTCCCCCCCTGAAAAACTTACTGATAATTCATAGAGCCTTGAAGACTTGTTTACCGGTCTCACATTCTTTTAGTCAAGTAAAGTGAATCAGCTAATTCTACACCAAATGAAATTGTGTAAATCATTGGTGGTCCATTAAGGAATTAAAATAGGAAGTGGAGTTCATCTCCCAGAAAATAAATAAAGTTATCCGAGCAAATATGGGCTGACACGAACTAACGAACTTCCTGGACTTAACTAGATCTCCAGGAACTACAATGACAAAGCAGATATCTAGCTCACATGCAGAACTTTTACGTGTAGACATACACTTAGTCTCTTAAATTGAAGCTGAAGTTTATTCTATTCTATTCTTTCTGTAACTTTAATTTAAACATTCAAAACTAATTTGCAAATTCTGTTTAGATTTTGTAGGCATCACAGCAGAAGGCAGAAAATGCAAACACTTCTATATCCCTTACTTTTTAAAATCCATCATTCTTATACTTTCATTTAAAAGGAAATGAAACTACAAACTTCTACATGATTTGTATATACCTTACCTGTGAAATCACGAGGACACAAACACTGAAACAAAGGTTGTTCTCTCCGTTGGCTCATATCCATGCAAGTTGCTCCATCAGAACAACTATTTGGGTAAACTAAACATGCATTTTCAGCAAATTGGCAAAATTCTCCTGTCCATCCAGGTGCACAGAGGCACTAGATATAACAAACACACAAACAGAGAAAACACAAAATGAAAATGCAATGTGAAAGATGGTTGAATTTTCTTTGTGTCTTGTATTTTACTACCACATAAAGGTGTGGTAGTAAAACAATGCAGAGTTATTCTTTATATCTGTATTTGCAAATGATAAAACAGTTAACAAAGGCAAAACTCATCTACCATGTCTGTTGAAAAAGTGTGGGAAGAGAGGACATGTGAGTTGGAGGAAATGGCAAGATAATTACTCGCTGTAATGGATAGAGCTGCCTGCAAGAATAGAAGAACTGAATGTGCAAAAAGGATTTTAAAGGCCCAGAGATGAGGGAGAAATCAGTCAGTGGTGCTGACAAAGCCTGCAAGACAAACATAGTGGCCAACTAATTATCAGAAAATGTAGTACAAGGTTTCTGTTGGACATTCTGACCCTATCTATTAACTAAAATAAATAAAAATAATTTCTACAGAAGAAAGGGAAAGAATTGAAGCTTATATTAGCTTCTCAAAAGAGTCCTGTGATACCTATACATTAGAAGTGCCCTGATCAAATATAACTAATAGTTTGTCCTGAATCCAATTACAAGGGCAGTATAGCCAACAGTAGCATAAAAGTATTTTAGAACACCATGGTAGTGCAGCCAGTCACAATGAATATGCATTTTAGATGAGTATGTGTACAATGTGACCATCAAGGGGAGAGAGATGCATTGTAGTGACTCATACAAATAACAAAAAAGTTGCGAAAGAACAAGATTACCATAAGGCATAGAAAATCAGCAGAACATATTGCTGACTACAGAAGAAGAATTACTGCCAGGATACAAAATGCCCCAAGGCAAGTAATACCAGGAGACCATCCTTTTTTTTTAAGGGCAGGGTAGGGCGGTGGGAGGTAAAATAGCATAAAGCATCACGTACAAAGTGATAGAATGGAGACAAAGGAAGTTAAGCTCATGTCAGTAATGACTTCTCGCATCAAAGAGCTCATGAGACAGATTACCTTGACTTTGGGAGCTAAGAACGACTAGGGACCACAGCTGTCAGCATTAACTAGAAGGCATCATCTCCATGGTATTGTGTGATCACATATAATTTAAAATATGTTACAGAATAGTAGTATGTAGGTGTACTGAGAATGTCTAATAATCTATAAAAACTATTAACATTAAGTATGCTGTTTATCAATTAACTCATTGAAGTTTGTTTTAAAGTTTAAAATTCACCTAACCTATCACTCTTCTCAACATTTGCATTACAGTGATCTCTTCCCTATCTGATATATATGTTTTATCAAAACAAATAGTATTTAGGTGTCCTTTAGTGAAGGCTTTAAGAGAACTGCAGTGATGGGAATTCCATACTGCGAATCTCCATGTTCAGCTGTTGAAACGACAGATAACTAAAGTGGACTGTCATCTCCAAAGTGACCGAGGTATAAGAGGAGCACAATAGCCAACAGAATTAGTGAATTTACCTTCCCAGGACCTGGAAGAACACTATGTTCTCCAGCAGTTGCATATTCTTTAGTACTTATTTTCCAAATTCCTATCCATGCGTTGGTCTGTTGTGACAACATCCATTATTTTATTAGAAGCTACTCTACTCTTTATCATGTTCTGGTTACATTAATCCACTCCCTCATTTTCCCTAGATGCATCCTGTCAAGCCCTTTGGATATATATAAGTACTGGTTTTTTTTTGCCTAAGTAGTTCCTAGTTTGGCATTCCTCTATCATTGACAATATTTCTTTCCTCCAAATTTTACCACTAGGGTATAGGGACCTGGGAAACTTGAAAACAGATATTGCAAGTAAAAACCAGAGCAAAGACACTGAATATCAGCCACTTCATTCAGTAGTGGGCTTACATTACCCTTGGTCTCATATTTTTCTGCTGCTGTACCTACAAAAATAGGATTTATAGGATAGTTTCTCCTTTATGATTGCTGTTCATGAGGACACATTTGTAAAATTCTCATTGACTAGACTCAAACTTTTATCTACCTAGTCACTAAGCATTACTATTTGTTGGTTAAAACTGTTTAACTGGTATTTTCTTTCTTTACATATTTTAAATCCATTCTGCAAGAAACAACTTCTTCAAATAAGTTCACTGAAGTTTAACCCTATTCCTAGTGAATACATATTAACTTAAAAAATTATGTTCTCAGAGATGGAATTGGTGTTAAAACTACATTTACTTTTCATCTAGCAAAGTGATTTTTTTGCACCTGGGGTGAAACATACTGCTGGCAAGACAGCATTCAGGAATTGAATCACTATTTCCAGACTATACCAGAATTGTTTTGAGGATAGTTGAAGGACAAGTCTTAGGGATGCTTAAGCCAGCACTTTCCACAAACGCTAAGCAACTTTTTAAAGATTAATTGTAATCATCTCAACCGCATACTGGTACAATAACCTGGATTTTTTTCCTTCTCAGTTTTCAATTGCCTGGTAAGATGACTTTCAAAATTAAGACATACATGTGTTTAGGCTACTCGGTCACTTTTAAAGTACATGGAGAAAATCCCAATTCAACCCAAAATTTAAGCATCAAACTGGGTATGAATGTTTTCAATTTTTGTTTTGCCTTCCATATTCTCTTATATCGTTTATTTCTTTGCTCAGATTTTCTTCTTTTCCCACTCCCTTCCCCCTGCCACCCCATTCCCTAAATACAGTCTGACTGTTGTGCATATCCTTGTAGCTGTTTATTTTTTCAATTTTTCCTGTAGGTATTTTCAAAATTATGAACTGGAGTGACTGGTTTATGACAAAGAGTTTAAAGAACCCAGAACATGCTGTTTGGCAAAGTGACAAAAAAAAATAGTATTTTAATTTTTCTGCATTGATGGAGGGAGCTATGCGAATTGTTAAAATAAAGAAAATAAAATCCTTATCTTAATACCAGAAAAAAATTATGCTTATATTTTTTTTGTATGTAAAGTACATTCCTAAGTAAAGTTCTGGAAGTCACTCACACTGGGAAGATAATAACTGCAAGAAACATATGGAAGTTTAGTTCATAGCTAGCAAACCTGTTCCTTCTTAGTGAACTGGAGTAAAGGACTCATTTGGGGAGAACTTTTTAATCACTTCCTTCTTCCAATTGAAATATATGTCTTTCTCTGAAAGGGAAAGTTATGATATTTTTTCTTCAAACTGTGTAAAAAATGAAAATTAGGAAATTCTATAGCTGTCAATAAATTATGCTATGCCTGTAATCGCTAAAGTCTTAAAAATTTATAATATTAAATCATTAGCCTACAATACACTAGGGTACATGAGTGACTTTTAACTAAAAAGGGAAAATTACTTGGTCCTAACTTACTGTATCTGTCAAATTTGCAGATGACATGAAGCTAAGTAGTGCAGCTGACACACCTGAAGGATGGGATGGCATCATGAGGTACCTGAACAAGCTCAAGAAGTGAGCCCATGGGAACCCAGAGTAAGGTTCAACAAGGCCAAATGCAAGGTCCTGCACCCTGGTTGGGTGAACCCCTGGTATTAACATGGGCTGGGGGTAAAGAAATTAAGACCAGCCTTCTAGACAGAGTTGGAGGTAGTGGTGGATGAAAAGCTGGACATGAGCCAGCAATGTGCACCTGCAGCCCAGAAGGTTAACTATATCCTGGGCTGCATGAAAAGCAATGTGGCCAGCAGGCCAAGGGGAGGATTCTGCCTCTCTACTCCACTCTGGTGAGACCCCACCTGGAGTATTACATCCAGCTCTGGGGTCCTCATTACAAGAAATACATGGACCTATTGGAGTGGATCCAGAGGAGGGCCACAGAAGGATGGAGCAGCTTTCCTATAAAGACAGACTGAGAGAGTTGGCATTGTTTGGCCTGGAGAGGAAAAGATTCTGGGGAGATCTTCCTGTGGCCTTTCATTACTTAAAGGGGACTTATAAGAAGGATGGGGACAAACCATTTAGCAGGGTCTCTAGCAATAGGAGAAGGGATAATGTTTTTGAACTAAAAGAGGGTAGATTCAGATTAGATAGAAGGAATAAATTTTTCACAATGAGAATGGTGAAACACTGGGATAAGTTACCCAGAGAGGTGGTAGATTCCCCATCCCTGGTAACACTGAAGGTCAGGTTGGATATGGCTCTGAGCAAGCTGATATGGAAGATGACTGCAACGGAGTAGAACTAAATGACCTTTAAAGGTCCCTTCCAACCCAATACATTCTATGATACTATGATCTCTAATATGATATGTTGATTCATATGAAACCCTGATTTCAGGTAAAACAATTAGGGGTCTGGGCAGAAAAATGACATAGCTTGAATTAATTTTTTTTTTACTAGATTTAGTAAATTTACTAATTTTATATTCTTTCATTTCTCGGGTGGACATATGGGGTAAAACAAAAACTACAATTCTATCTGTGCACATGTCATATAGGGATAGGGAAGTTAAATTTTGTGTACTTTGGGCAGGCCACCTCTCTTTACATATGACTTTATAAAATAATGAAACTTTATTAATATTTAATTATAACTTAGAAAGGCAAATTAAGAATGTGCATTTTTGAGGTTTTGGTAGTAAACGAAGAAATGGCAGATACCAAAGGATGAAAAATAATCAGCAAGAAGCTGCAGCATGTACTAGAAACTTACTCTACAGTACAGGAAACGGATGCTGAAGACATCATAAAATTTATGCAGCACATGGAAAATGTGTGTTTGATCTTACTGACATTAATAAATGGGCTAAAAAATTATTATGTCATGTCCCTCAGAAATACACAGTGCTGAGTTGGCTAACTGAATTTTTATGGAATCTTTCTACAGACATTCTCCATATCTCAAGGGGCCAGCTCCTTATTAGATAGGAAAGTCAGTAAAAAAGAGATTTGGGGAATTTCTGTATTTTTGAAAAAGTGGTTTAAACTTGACATGGCTTGATTTTAGCTTCTTCTCAGAAGTTTCATTTAAAAATTAAACAGAATATGTTTATTGGTTTTATCTGGTGTGTTTTACTGTCTATTTATATTTAATTATATGCTATTCTAGTGTATCAATTAAGATACATTGTATAAAGATATATATGTATTATGTGATCAGAGTTTTAATTAAATATTTTTCATTTGAGTTAATTCTTAAAAAGCAGTACATTGCAGGATATTTAGTTTATTACATGAAGATTTCTACTGTTTATTAACTTCTGTACAGCTCAGGGATAATTAACAGCACATATGAAATGTGCCTAGAGTGCTTTCATACTGTTTGTTTCAATAGCATAAGAAAAGCAGGACAAGGTGGTTTTGATAAAGTTCAAATTAAACACTGAAGAAGCAAAAACTCTATGGGACATTTCAAAATTTATGTGAACTCCTCTGTAGAATTACTGCTACTTTGTGAAAGAAAATTGGCTAATTAACTACTGTAAAACTAGCCCCTAATGGAAGTATCTGACTTTGAACTTCTGCTGTTTTGAACACTCAGCTGGAAGGACAAACATGAGAGACACATCAATAGAATTAATGATAGTGGCAAAGTGGCTTCACAGAGATGAGACTATAATGCTCATATAGTCCATGGGGAGAAACAGTAGGAGAGGCTGTCGCTTTTTTAAAAAGGAAAATGACAATAATCTGTTTTATATGTTGTACATAAGTATAAAAGTTGCATCTGAGAACAGTAGATTTTGCAGTGCCAATTTTCATCACTTCTAGAATTGCTAGTAGAGCTGTTATAAATATTCATAACAATTTTATCACTCAAACCAACTGCTTTAATATATAGTATGCCGAATATATTAAATGTTTGTTTCCTTATGCCTTTTTTATACTCAGACAAAAAATGGTGACTGATACAGTGTAGAGGGCTTTAAAAAAACCCTACTGGCTTTTTTTTAAAAAAACCCTGAATTTGTTAAAAAAGTTGATTTTTTCTCTCAGCTGTTTTTTCTCAGCTATACTTCCTTCGAGTTCTGGATATGTCATCTAGAATTTATTTCTCCTTTCATACAATAAACACAAATGGCTTTTCTAAGAATAAGTTTGAGGCCTTCTTAGGGCTATGAGATCTAAGCAGTATGATGTAGCTCCATTTTGGAGATTATTGTTAATTCTGCATAGAGATGCTTTACTTCTGGGTTATAAATTCAGATGGGCTTCTGGGGATCAAGTATCATCAAAAAGCATTAGGACTGAGAGTGACTCCTCAGTAAAGAACTTATAAAGGAGAGCAGGGGCAGCAGACTTTCCACAAAGGCTGGCATAAGCTGTACCGCAGGCCTGGGGGCTTGGCACTGCTCACCACTCTTCTGAAAAGAAGCAGATTGATTCCCAGCCTGACAGCTGGCTGATGAGTCTGGTTGTGCACCCACAAGGGCAAACCTCATCTGGTAGGGATGAAACTTGGGGCTCTGTCTGCCTGATTGTAATTTCTGCACAAGTTCTGTTGAATGAGGGCCACATACCAGCTTGACATGGGGAAAAAACACAGGAGAAAGAGAAATTCCCTCCTCTCTCCTCCTTCCTTCATCCCTCCAGAAGAAACATATTAGCTTCGGTGAAGACAATTTTTTATGCTAGTATACAAGTCTCTTCTGCTTTGCTAGAGAACACGGTAATCTTGGGGCAGAACATATTTGCTTGTTTTTTAAACAAACTGTAGCAGTGGGACCCATAGTGTTACTGATTATTCATTTATATTCATAATTTTATTTTATCAACCATATATCCACCTGATGCACACTTTGTTGTTGAAATATCTTAGATCATCATAAAACTCCAAATATAAAATCTATGACTTCGATATATGGATGTGAGGAAAAAGATCAAAAGAGTACAATATGAACAGCCACAGAGCCATCTGCAGGGCAAGATTTTAGATACCAATCTTTTCTGTTATATTATTTTTTTTATCCTGTTATAGTCAATCATACTATTTGATAAACACTATTAAATGTATGTCCATATAAGAAAGTAAAAATTTGGTGACCAGAGAACAATTTTCTGAAAGGAATGACTCTGGGTACCTGTTCTCATTAATCAGTGTTCCTCCCTAGGCAAATTACTTGTAGAATTTAAAACTTTTACTTCTTTTTGGTTAGCTTCACTGTCCCTTAACAGCACAATCTACTTCCATTGTACTGTATGAACACTAGCCATAAATCAGCAGCAATTCCTGTTCCTCTTTTGGAAGGCACCAGGACATCCATTGACAATGATTCCAACATAAAATTTCACATTCAAGCATCAGTACAGCTTCTCAAATAAATTTCAAATACTTGCTTTGGATGACCAACAGTAAGTGCAATGGTAAAACCCAGAATGATAATACCAATTATTTTCTCTTTCTTTAATGCTGCTCTAGTGTGTATTTGCTTGCCAGCACAGCTCTGCTTTTCAGGCAATATGTATAATCTGTTTAGATCTCAAGTGTAGTGCTGGCAAATGGAAATGGACCTTACAAATGACATTGCTTTCACTTCATCTTTCAGCTTCAGTTTTTGTGTCTATATAATTCAATTCCTTTTTAGCTGTAAGCACATACCCTTGCACAAATCAGTCATTTTGTTTTTCAGGAGGATGGGAGAAAAACATATCAACAAAATAGACTTGGGTACACTATACAGACCATGTAAGCTGGAAGATAGCTGCTCTAACATAGTAAGGAGCTGATAGGCCAAAAAAAAAGTCCATGAATGTGCATTTTTACCCCCTGCAAGAAGTGGAAGGTATTTTTAATCTGCGTGCCCTTCCATAAGAAGTGTATGGCAGAGCAGAAATAGGAGAGTATGTAGGGCTGCACCTTCTTCTCCCTCAATTAAACTTCTGTAGGTAATCATAACTGGCCAGTGAATTATGTAAATTTCTGCAATTCTGTGGTTTCTCTCTAGAAAACAAGGACACCTAGTATGCCAGAAAGATGACAGTCTTCATACCCACAACTTTAACACCATTGTGTTTTAGAAACCGTATTCCTTCCTAGGCTTCAAAAATCCAGTAAATTACAGCTCTTTTATACTCAGAATTTACACTAACTTAGTTTAATGTATTTTTTAAGTATCTTTGTTTTGGCTGATTGATTTTTGTTTTGATTTTGGTTCTTTTTTTACTTTAATACTAATGATTCAGGAAAAAACAGGGAATCTTAAGCAGGGATAATTTTTTTTAACATGATCTAAGCTACTTGCTATGGATAAATGGATAGTGATAGTTAGATACTTGATCCACCTTTGGGACCCAGAGGAAACCTTTAGATCCCCAAGAGATTTCTTGTTTGTATGCCCTCTTTATCGGCTTTTACTGCCCAGTCTTGGGCTAGAGGCTCTGCTGGAGCCATTTTAAATCACTGGGAGAATTCTAATCAAATCATTCCCCCAGGTGGTTAGCACCATGTGGCAGCAGTATGATTAGCATGAAACCAAAAACCCCTCTTTCTTCTCTGTCAGTTGTCCTTTGGGAATTGTTCATCTTTTCTCTGTCTTCAGGTAAAGATAAGGGTAACAGATACCTATAGCCATAAATTGCTTTAGACAATCAGATTGAAAGCACTGAGAAAATACTATTGACTGTAAAACAAGAATACTGATTTTTCACTTATAAAATCTATTTAAGAAAAATAAGTCTCCATGAGAATAGAAAAGTCTATTGAAAAGTGTATCTATGTGCAGATTTTTAAAAAGTATTTTTAAGAAGTAAGTTATCATCCTGTCAGAATAGTGTAGAGTAATATTTTTATTGAATAGACTGTTAAAACCTGAAATTGGTTCACACTTCTGTGTATTTGTATAAGTATGGTTTATGTTAAACCTGTTTTAATTTAATTTTTTTCTTAAAACAGTGACCTCTGTCTTCTAATACTGAGTAGGTGGAGTTGTTTATTATGAGGTTGAAAAACCAGCATACCATTCATTAAAAGCTTTCCTATGGTATGAATATAAAAAAAGGAAAGCACTATATTTTCTTCAGAACTTTAGCAGTGATTATATAGATTTTTAAAAATGACTCCAACATTGTAGCTGAAAAACAGGAGAAATTCAATAGCAGAGTTCTTGCAATAATTGATAAATCAATAGTAAAAAATAGAATTTTATATAGCAGCATTTTTTGATAGCAGAAGATCCATTATGTTCAAATATTGTGTTTATCACCTGTTAAAATCATATGTCCAAATGATATCCATATCCAGAATTCTTTAACTGAGTTAAGGCTGCAATCTTATCTTTCTTTGCTTTAGAAACTATCTAACAAAGTAAATGTCATATCTTTGACCTTCTACAGAGCCCAAATAAAGTGGAGGATTTTTTATGTTTTCACTATTCATGGCAACTCTGGGAAATATAATCCCTTTCCTAACCTTTTAATATCAGTGGAATGAGTCTGCTGCATTGACTACTAGAAGCAATCCACAAAAAGGCCTTCGGCCTTCTGTGGGAATTATGGGGTTTGGATTCCACAGTAGCAGATCCTCATGAAATTTAATGTTTGATGAAGTTATTCACTAGGACAGGACAGATATGACCTGGCATTGATCTGATGGGAAACTGCTGATACACAGCATTACACCATATTACCTAAAAATTTTTTGAAAATGCCCCTGGTATAATCAATAGTGCATGGAAGAAGCAGCTGCTCAGAACCATGCACAATATAGCTGCCTATGATAACCCTTCACTGACAGTCACAGAAGTATGACTACTTACAAATGCTTCTATATATACAAGTGCTTCAATTTTTTAACTACGGGGATTGTCTTTCTGTCTTCATCAATGGTGTGGTGTTAAGTTCTAATATCCACTTCAAGCTGAAAGTTGTCTTCTTTGTCATTGATTATCAGGAACAGTCACTACTGTGTAACTCATATTCTTTTTTCTATGCAGATAGCATTGTATTTTCCTCTCCTAGAACACTTTTTTTTTCCTAAGTAGTGCAGCCTACGAAGAAATACTGATCACATTTGTGTATTATCAATTACACTACCATTTTCTGTGGTCATCCGCACACATAGAAGAAGAAGGGGGCCCCTGGAAACTACAGGCCTATCAGTCTCACTTCAGTGCCTGGTAAAATCATGGAAAAGATTAGTCTGGGAAGTATTGAAAAACACCTGGAGGACAACGTAGTAATTGATCACAGCCAGCATGGCTTCATGAGGGGGAAGTCCTGCTTGTCAAACCTGATTTCCTGCTACGACAGAGTATCCACCCACCTAGGAAAGACAGTAGATGTAATCTTTTTGGATTTTAGCAAAGCTTTTGACACCATCTCTCAAAGTATCCTTCTGGACAAAATGTCCAGTGTACAGCTGAATTACCATGTTATGTGATAGGTGAGCAACTGGATCACAGGTTGGGTACAAACAGTTATAGTGAATGGGGTTACATCAGACTGGTGACCTGTCACTAGTCTGATGTTCCAGAGGGCTCCATCCTCAGCCCAGTTTTCTTCAACATCTTCATAAATGACTTGGATGTGGGACTGGAAGGAATACTAAGTAAGTTTGCTGATGACGCAAAACTTGGAGGAGCTGTTGACTCCCTTGAGGGCAGGAAGGCCCTGCAGAGAGACCTCGACAAATTAGAGAGGTGGACAATCACCAACCACGTGAAGTTTAACAAGGAAAAGTGCTGGATTCTGCACCTGGGATGGGACAACCTTGTCTGTGTTCATAGACTGCAGAATAAGGTCGGAAAGCAGTGCCACGGAAAGGGACCTGGGGGTTCTGGTTGATGGCAAGTTGATATGAGTCAGCAGTGCCCTGGCAGCCAGGAGGGCCAGCTGTGTCCTGGGGGGTTGCCATCAGGCAAAGCATCACCAGCTGGTTGAGGGAGGTGATTGTCCCTCTCTGCTCTGCACTGGGGTGGTCTCACCTTGAATATTGTGGCAGTTTTGGGATCCGCAAACACAAAAAAGATGTTAAGGCATTAGAGAACATCCATCCAAAGGAGGGCCCTAAGGAAAGTGAAGGGTCTGGAGGAGAAGCCATATGAAGAGTGGCTGAGGTAACTTGGTTTGTTCAGTCCAGAGAAGAGGAGACTGAAGGGAGACCTCATTAGGGTCTTCAACATCCTCGTGAGGGGAAGAGGAGAGGCAAGTACCGATCTCTTTACTCTTATGACCAGTAGCAGAACTCGAAGAAATGTCAGGAAGCTGAGTTGGGGGAGGTTCAGGTTGGACATGAGGAAAAATTTTTTTACCCGGAGGGTGACTGAGCGCTTGAACAAGCTCCCCAGGAAAGTGATCACAGAACCAAGCCTTTCTGAGTTCAAGAAGCATTTGGACAATGCTCTCAGGTACACGGTGTGACTCTTGGGGTGTCCTGCACAAGACCAGGAGCTGGACTCAATGGGTACTTTCCAACCCTGTATATTCTACGATTCTATGATTTATCTGGGTTGTGGCAATCCAACACACAGCTACAGTCTGGGTGGAGAAGTGATTGAGAGCAGCCCTGCAGAGAAAAACTCCGGGGTGGCGGTTGATGAAAAACTAGACATGTGCGAGCTCACAGCCCATAAAGCCAAGTGTGTCCTGGGCTGCAGCAAAAGAAATGTGACCAGCAGGTCAAAGGAAGTGATTCTCTCCCTCTACTCTGCTCTCATGAGACCCCACCTGGACTACTGTGTACACTTCTGGTGCCCCCAACTTAAGAAGGACATGAAACTCTTGGAGCAAGTCCAGAGGAGGCCACAAAGTTGATAAGAGGATGGAGCACCTCCTCTGCAAGCACAGGCTGAGAAAGTTGGGACTGTTCAGCCTGGAGAAGGTCGCATGGAGACCTCACTAGCAACATCCCAGTATGTGAAGAGGTCCTATAGGGAAGGCAGAGAGGGACTTTTCATCAGGAACTGTAGTGATAAGACAAAGAAGAATGGATATAAATTGAAAGAGAGGAAAGGTTAGATATTTCGGTTAGATATTAGGAAGAACACTTTTACTGTGAGGATGGTGAGATGTTGGAACAGGTCGCCCAGGAAAGTTGTGGATTCTCCAACCCTGGTAGTGTTCAAAGCCAGGCTGGATATGGCCTTGAGCAACCTGGTCTAGCGGGAGGTGTCCCTGTCCATGGCCGGGGGTGTTGGGGCTAGATGATCTTTAAGGTCCCCCGCAACCCTTAACATTCTGATTCTGTGATTTCAACAGAGTTTCATATTTCCTACTATGGCAAAGTACTTCAAATAATTAGTACAAAACCAAATTGCCATGAGGTTCATTAAAATATAGGGGATAATAATTCTCAATTTATAATTATTTTCCTCTTTGACTATTCAGTCATATTTTAGTTAATTTAATATGGTTTGTGAAAAAAATCTAAGGAAAATATTTAAATTAAAATAGCAACTACATCACAGATCTTCAAGCCTATAAGTCCAATAATATAGTAATATTTTAATCAGCTTGTATTTTTCTAATTTTGGAAAAAAAATGCAAATTTTATCTTTGACAGAATTCTAAGGTCTTTTTCAACTGTCATCCGGGCAGTTGGCCATAACAGACACATCTAAATACACAAACTGGACTATCTTCTCTTTCATACAAGAAATATTTAGAGAAACTGTCAGGACTTTGAATGCATCAATAGACTCTAATTGGCTTGACCAGCCTATAATTATCTTTCTCTGCAATGCTTCCTTGGTGACCTCTTTCTCTCCTCTCGCATGTTTAAATGCTGGTGTTCAAGCTGAGCTCTGATGTGGCCCAGCACTATCATCTTGGATCATCCTACTGTGAAAACAGGACTCACCTCTGAGATGTCCACAGTTTCATTCATTTACTCATGAACTCATTTACCCATGAGCTGCATTTAAGCTCAGGCCTTTGAACTAGTTCTTTTCCAGGGCTGATTTTTTCAGTATGCATGGATCCAGCTTTGTGTCTTGATGATTTAGATCTGCTGAACAAGCTACCCAGCTTGACCACAAACCTGCTTCATCACTACGTACTTGTCTGGTGATCTGAAGTCTGATGGACTTCTGAGATTGTGCCCTTAGTTGATGAGGTCACCATCACCACTAGCTTTGCTGTCGCCTTTTGTTCCAGCTCTCTTTCCCTTAAAAAAAGGACCACTCTTCCTATTCTATGATGTAAGGAATAACAGCAATCCTAATACATTTTGTCTGAACACCCAAACAGATAAGTGGATATGACTAGATAAATGGCCCTAAGCGACCCTGCTTATGCAGGGTGGTGGACAAGGTGACCTCCAGAGGTCCTTTCAGACCTCAATCATTCTGTGATCATCAACTGTTATTCGCAGAACAAGTAGTGGTTGAGCAACCTTTAAGTTGTTCCCTAATACTGCTGCTGGAGAAACTATTATTTCCTCTCTTTTTACAAGCTATGGCCAGAAGAATCTTGCTACACGATGGATCTTGCTTAACATTTTCAGGAGCTATTCTGAGAGTTAAAACTAGCAGATTTTTTTTTCAAATTGTCAGTTTGAATGAACCTCCTACACTACAGTTTCATCATAAAACTTTTAAGATTGTACTAAGTTTAAACGCGTTTATGTAAGTAATTTGATTCTGGTTAAAAAAATGGCAACAGATGTTCTTAATTCAAGCAATGTATTTTTAAAGGCTGAAACACAGCTGTGATTATCATCTTTGTGGGTAATGGCACTGGACCACAATCAGTTATATATTCTTTTTATTATAAAAATATCCTTCAGTTATCTTACTTAATACAGTACTAAACACGGTCTCAGTAGAAAAGTAATAAAAAAAATCTATATTGCCCAAGCGAATTGTCCTCATGTTATCGATTTAAATAAAAAAAAACTACAAAAGTATGCCCCTCTTGTCTCTTAGAGTAATGAATGCTTTTCAAGTTCTGCTTGTTGGAAGCTTTTATACTTTGGAACACTGAATAAGTTTAACATGTATTAAATTACTTACAGTGAATCCTCCAATTATATTAAGACACAATCCTTCATTCAGACAGTTGATGCTGAGCAGACCGCAGTAGTCAATTACTTCCTCACAGTTCTTTCCAGTGAATCCTGGCATGCAGCTGCAAATACACAAGTGTATTTTAGAGGACTTGCATTTTAAAAGTTAATTGTATTTAATTATATTCCATAATTCTATTAAATAATGTTCTTGCAGTAACAAAACAGATCTCATATGATATTTAAAATACAAGAATATGTTTTCAAGGAATTAAAAATCAGTTGCATGATTCTGAATAATTTTGCTCTCCCATAAAATATTAATTTCATAACTAAAACATTTTCATATTAATATAATCTTCCAGAAAAAAAACCAACTAGAATGAGGTATTATTAATAAACAGCTATAAACAAAGTAACAAGGTTTTGGGAAACTGTTAGAAAGAATAGGTCAATTAAAGCACCAAAGAGGAAAAATTAGAAATATGATGATAAGTGAGTTTTAAAGTAAATAACATCAATCATTGCTAATGATTAAATGGTAATAAATAATGACATGCTTAGTTAAATATGGAACAATGTAGAGAGAGCAATGCATAGTTGGTTTTGTGTTTGTTTTATTGTAATTCAGTATTTTCTTTAAAGAAGAAAACTAGCATTTTATTTTTGTGATGGTTTGTTAGCTCCATGTGATGGCAATGGAGCTGTGGGTAACTCTTCTATGGTAAAAGGAACTACAGAAATTTATTCTGCTTCATGTCAACGTTTATTAGTAGTAGGAGAATATCCTTTTCTTATGTAGCCCTCCAGTGTTTAGAAAAAATTCCGTATACACAAATAAAAAAGATGATATTTAAATGGATAGTAAACAAGTTTTATTCAAAAGTAATAATGGAACAATGTAGAAAAATATTTGAATATTTATATCCTGATAGATACAAATCCCTGTCAAACTCTATATGTTTTTACTGACATACATACCATGTTCCTCTGTCTAAAGACTCTTTCTGGTATTGTGTAAAGAAAAGATTTAAGAAGAGAAAGGAAGTGGCCAGCAATATGAAAATTTGTATTTGTGAAGGAATCCAAAAGTTATAGATGGGGTGTTTCCTCTTAGCTTTTTCCAAAGGGTACTTTGTCAAATGACTCAGTCCAGAAGCTGGAAATCATGAACATGAAATAGATTTGCTTCTGTTTCTCCTATGTTCTTGTTCCTAATAAATATGAGTTTCAGACATGTTGCTCATGTTTTCCCATTAAAAAAACCAATTCCATCCCTGGTTTCAAAATGTATCAAGTCTCTCAGAGTTATGCAGTATACAAAAGTAAAGGATATATTTTCAATAGCAATTAGCTAGGCAACAACATTCGATAGAAAGTGCCTGAGTTGACCATACTGTCTAAATCAGCTAAAGAGATCTATCAGCGGGTATGGCTCTGCCTCTGAGGAATGCACAGACACATCTAGCATGTCCAGAGGCTGCAGTCACTAATTAACCTTAGTTAAATATTAAGCAGGTTGGATTTAATAAGAAATTGCTGGAGACCATCCACATAATTTCACACATAGGACCATTTGGACAGAGGTAGATAAATATAGGAAAAACTTCTCTAAATAGTTGTATGTTTTGAGGCTGGTCACAACCACAGAAGGACACTCTATGCAAGTAGCAATGGACTACATAATCCTCACCCTCCTCTTGAAAAAGGTGTTGTGTGCAATTATATTGCTGCTATTTCAAGTACTTGGCTTCAAAGTTCTTGCAAAGTCTATTCTTAACAGATTTCCAGTTCATGTACTGTAGCTAAAAGGAGTTTTTCATAATAGTTATCTGCTTTTAGTTCTGCATGTTCAGGGATATCAGATAGCTACATTCTGATTTTCCCCCCTAAACAAAAGTACTCATATCAACAGATAGCATGTCTATTGTCCTTTATACTATAGCATAATTTATCCATACATTAAATTTACATATAAAAGGAACATAAAACAATAATAACAAAGTTTTTTAATCTTTTGTTATAATTTAATTTTTAAATAACATCTAAACCAAAAACAGAGCAATTATTACATTTGTTTTACTGATTTGTTTTTACTTATGATCTGAAGAGGTGAAAGAGTTCCTAGCTTTTTTTTTGCTTTAATCTATTTAGCTAGTCTATGACTGTTTCATTAAAGAGAAAATCTAGTAAGGAAATGTTAGAAGCTGGATTTTCTAATTTTTATACTTGTTCATTTTTTCTATTTATGTTTTTATTATTTTTTTTGTAATAAATATACCAATGTTAGGGAAGGTAAAAGTAAACTAAGAGCAAAAAAAGTTGACAGTAAAGTTACAGAGACAACATTAACAGAAATTTTCTCAGAACACCCTTTCACATTTTTGTGACTTTTAATTGTCCTAAAGAACATGGAAAATAGAAGAAGACACAAAAAAACCAATCACAGTTTATTGTGATGGATGTCCTTGTTCACCAGCTATTTGAATTCAGCTTAATTTTTTTACATTTAAGAAAAAATTGTTACTATTAGATCCTTAGCATAAAGCTGCATATGATATCAAGACAGAAAGGGTGGAATTATGATACATGATAGTCATACATCATAACTGAAGTGGAGAAAATTAAACTGAGTCAGTCTCGTCATATGTTTTGAGTGGAAAACAACTGGTTTTCCAAAGAAGGAAGGATGTATAGATAAAAGCTGAGCTTGTGATGGATATAAGAAGAATGTAGCTTGGGCATGAGGAAAACCACATAAGATAGGGGGAAGCAAAAAAAGCACATAATGAAGTAAAAAGGTCAAAACAGTTATTATTTGAACTTGTATCTGCATGTGAGATAAATGCCATTACGTTTATTTATAATGTTAAAATGCTATAAAAGTGGATCACGTAACAATATTGCATATAGTATTACACTGTATTGTTGTAGTAGTATTACACTGAATGAAACATATGTAGTTTATTGTGAGGTAGTTGGACAGAGACACAACATACAGTATTTTACAATGATTACCAAAAGTGAAACAAATCTTCACTTAAGACTTTGAATGAGCAATGCTAATTATTCAATCTGCATTGTACACAGGGCCAGGATATTTTTTAATAGTTTTGTTTTTGTTAATAAAGGCAATCTACATCTTGATATTAATTATTCATGATATGCATATTTTAAATGTAAATGTCAAAACATAATTTCCTACTTATTCATGCACCAGCGTACTGTGTGAAAGACTCACTATATGATAATAAATTATTAGCTTATATCTTGGTTTAAAGAATTGGAAAATGAATGGCAACACTGTTGTTCTGTGCTATACATATCTATATGGGAAGATCTAACTTGTATGTGTGCTTGTATGTGTGCGTTTATATGTATTTCTGTATTTAGGAATAAGTATGAATAAAATTTTAAGTATTTTCTTCTTTGGGAGAATTGTAAACATAGTTCTATTTATATTTTTATTTCCAGACTTCTCAATTTAATTTCTGCTGATGGACTGTAAGTTTGTGCTCTGTACATCTTTTTTTGCAGTTTCTAAGTTCATTTATAATGTGATGTCAGGCTTTTGTGTATTGCAGCTTTCAATTTTCTGCATTCATGAATATCCTAAAATTTGAATGTTGTTTACTTCACTTCAGTAATACTTAGCAGAAGCTACTCAGGCAGCCAGATAAAAGCCAAGAAAGTGGGAAGAGGACAAATTGTACTCCTTAGTGACATAAAAAAAAAAAATCTAAAAACTTATTTAAAGTGAAATTAAATTATACACTGGGTCTCTTCTGTTACTTTCAAATGGATATTTTTTAACATGGTCTTTCTGAATAAAACAGTTTTTCATATGCTGCTTGAAGGATCAACCTAAGGTCTACTAATGTATGTCTGTGAACTAGAAATTAAATAGGTTGTCTTATCTTTTCAGAAAAAACAGTGACACCTGTAGTATAACTGTCTCACTTATCATCAATTTGTCAAGATTTATATGTTTCATCTTACGGTATTAATATGGCAATGATTTTTAGCCCCTTCAATACTTTAAATCTTTCTGTATCACTTCAAGAGTTTTCAAGAAAACTAATGCAATAAAGCACCAAACATAAATATTTTAAAAGAGAAGTTTATAGTTTTCTGTGCTCTCTGTGAATGACAATGTCTTTTCTTTCTGCAATCTGTGGGATACCATCAGGTGAAACAACAAAGTACTGACATAAATTAATTTCCAATCTTACCGGCAGTTGTAGTTCTGCTGTTGAGCTATGCAAGTTGCGTTATTTAAACAAGGCAATAATTCACACGGGTTCAGTATTCTCTCACAGAACTTGCCAGTAAATATTGGCAGACAGATACATGCCACATCCTATAGGAGACAAGGAAATTAGAAATAACTGTGATACCCAAGGCAATACAAAAATTAGGGTTTACTTCCATTTCTAAACAGACCCTAACAAGGCCAGGATTTCATCATATTAAGCAGTCTAGAAAGACAGAAGGAAAAGCAGTTCTAGCCTCAGATAGGTTACAAACTTGACTTAGGATAAGTGTAATAAGCCTTCCAGTACAGATTATACCAGACTTGGGTTTGCTAGCTGGAAATACACCAGCTCTAAAATTGGCTGGCTCTGTGATTTCATAAGTGAATCAAGAAGGAGTTTTATAATACATTTAGGCTTTTCCTAATTTCTGAATTTTTTCCAATATAATATTTACATCTATCAAACAGTAACAGTACACAAGGTACATCAGATACTAGTATTCAGCAACTAGAGGAGGAAAGAAAATTGTGTGTATCCTTTTTCCCCTTCATTATGAGGCACAGAGACTATTCTTCTCTATAATGGTGAAAGACATTTGTCAGTTACTGCAATTCCTAATTTGCACAGTAAGGAACGTAAGTTATTTTACAAAATAAAATATTTCTTAGAGCTTATACTCTCACCCTTATTTTTCTGTATGAAGTTATGCTCTTTATAGGCCTTTTGAAGTCAGAAAGTAAAGGAAAAAAATAAAGGGGTTTGTTCCCCTAGGGAAATTGGAAGTGCTCAGGTGTTTCTTTAGAATTGGTCCTAAAGGTATAATCAGGAAACTTCAGTATCTATTGAGAGATGTCTATATGTGTGAAACAAATTACTATATTTGTTTCTTTATTGTACAAAATAGTATGTGCTAGTATATCTAATAGACAAAATATATAAACACGTTGCATGACAGGAATCTATCAATTTTTTCAGCAATTTAGATGTCCCTTTTTTTCTCTGTGCATGAATATGTATCACTGGTATGCAATAACTAAGCTTTTGAATTCTTCTTTCACTATTTTGGTTCTATACAATCACTGCTATTTGCAATAGTCATGCTAATGAAAGAATGATACCTTTTGACATATAACCAGGTATGATTTTATTATCAAAACTTTGTGACTCTGCATGAATTTATTCTATTTTACAAAAAGAAAAATGAAAGAAAAAGGGGAATTAAAAACATACCACATGAAAAGCAAGAAAAAGAGACAAACACTAGTTAATAAAGACCACTGATGCATCATGTTTTTATGTCACAAGATTTTAGCAGAGAAAGGAATAAAGAAATGAAACAATATTAGTAGCTCCTTAAGTGACCTGAAACGTGGAATTTGGGCTTTTTTTCATAGAATTATACATTAGAATCAAATGTTTTGACACTTTCATAGAACAGATCCTCCTGGAAGCTATGTCAAGGCATATGGATGACAGGGAGGTGATTAGGAACAGCCAACATGGCTTCACAATGATGTCTGACTAATGGTGGCTTTCTATGATGAAGTGACTGCAATGACTGGTAAGGGAAGAGGAACTGATGCCATTTACCCTGACTTCTGTAGGGCCTTTAACATCATCCCACACATCGTCATTGTTGCTAAACTAGTGAGATGATATTTAAAGGTCCCTTCCAACCCAAATAATTTTATGATTCTGTGATTCTATGATTCTATGTTCAAATAGGGATCTCTAAAGTTTATACTTACATTTGGCAAATCAATACATGTGCCTCCGTTCTGACATGGCCTTGAAGAGCATTCATTGATATCAATTTCACAGTTGTGGCCAAGAAATCCAGAAGGGCAAACACAAACATATCCAGACCGATTATACTGGCATATGCCTTCATTTAGGCATGGCTGAGATTCACAAAGATCACCAGGTTTCTCACAAAATGAACCTAAAAGAAATAAACATAAAAAATTACAGTGTTTGAGTGAATGGGTCCTCTTGACATGCTGCCCATAAACATAACTTTTTTACTTCCTTACTATGATGTGTTGTTGTGTTTCCCTATTATTTCCTTTCTTTTCTAAAAAAAATTTTGAGAGATTGAGAAGCTTTTATTTATTGTGGTTTTTAAAATTGTTTACACTGCAAAGCTCCAATTACTGACTGGAGCATCCGTATGCTATCACCATTTAAAAAGCAAAGAATTTAATATATTCCTGTATGTTTTGTTTGTTTTGCTGAATAAATGTGGTAGAAATCTATGGGAATGACTAACCTTATCTGTAACAAAGGAAGGAGGTGAACTAGAATCATAGTCCCAGAAGACACTGAACAGTCACTCAATATTTCTCTCATTGTGGTTATTACTAGGGGAAGCTGAATCCAGTATACTCTCAGACACATAAGGTTGTTCTCATTTCTATTTATAGATCCAGCCAGTAGCAAAACTGAATGTGCTCTCAGTAAGCAAACACACAATCACATACACAGACACTTACACAAACCCACCCATGCACATGCACACACACACCCATACACAAAATACAGACACATCAGCCATATGGATCAACAGCAAGAACAATATCTTTTTCCTTGCATAAACACAAACAGCAGTCACATAAATGAAACAGCAATGATGGCTCAAACTTTTTCCTCCTCTCTGGCTAGTCAGTGTTGAAGTTCAACAGCAAACATACGCACTCCCTCATTTTCTATATGCAAAAATAAACCCTCGTTAATGGATCTCTCAAGAATCAGCATAGATTTTGTCTGAGATCTATACCAGGATCCTGAACCTCTTGACAACTTGCTGGCTCAGAGCTTGAGTAATTCCAGATCTGGGTATCATTCTGGTTGCTGGCTAGTCCAGTTTAAAGGTCTGTCGCTCCCCACTAGGAAAGCTGGTAACACAGAAGTAGCAAAGAGACTGCAGTGATCAGACACAGTCTCAGCCACAGAAGTATAATAGGCAGCAGCCTGCTTACATTCAGCTAGCAGCTAAGAATTTACTTCCATTTACTTCAGAAAAATTATGTAGTAAATATGCTTTTTACATATTTTGTGCTTTAGTGCTCTGATTCAAAGCAACTCCCTATCACATACTTACAGATTACATCAGAAGAATTTTTCAGCAATTTGCTGTAGCAATAACATTTACTTCATAATAAATCCCCTCTGAAGAAGTAATATGTATTGATTCCACATTTTGTTAGTCACTTGAGTCCACTGAATTAAAAATAGACATTCACAAAAGAATAAATTACACTTTACAAAAATATGTATAATTTTGAAATGGTAAACAGAATACTTTTAACTCAAATTGTAAACTACAAGGTAAACATAACTAATTAGTTATAAATCAATTAATAGATAAGTATATGAACCTCTAATAATTTCATTACCAGTAGCTATATAAAGGAACTGTAAGTATATGTAACAACATTTACTAGGAGATTGAAATTTCACAGTCTGTCTCTATTATATAACAGAACAGCTGATGCAACAAACACTATACAAGAAAATCCCATTAGCAGAAAAAGGGTCAAAACACATTTTCCATCCCTCAGTTCAGTGGAAATAGTTATTCCAATAAGGCAAAAGAAATTGGATCTATCTTTTATTACAGAATGTTCACTTCTCTTTAACATCAGAGGACAGTCAAAAAATCTTTCACAAATTTTTTGCTATCCCTCATCACCATAGTAACCAAATTACAGTATATTGCAACTTGCAGATGTTAGGACTTGCTAATAGGAAAAGCTAAGGCGGCCATTCGTCAGAACAAGGTCATTGATTGGTATTAGTGCATATATAAGAGAACATCTGCAACATGAATTGAGGGGGATTGGTCAATTCTCTCATAATTCTATTTACTATTTAGCTGTCGTGTTCAACTTCAGTACAACATTGTACTCCAGTAGTACTCATAGATGGGGTTATATATCAATGCTTACCCTATTTTTTCCTTTTATTAGGCACATTTGACAAGAATAGGTGCTCCTATCCCATCCACAGTACTAAATAGGAGAAGGCAAATGAGCAAAACAGTGACTCCCTTTGCTCTACCCAGAGGAAAGCCAGAAAGAGTAGTCTCACTAGCTGAATGGATTAATGAGTTTTTCCTGTCATTGTTTCTTTACCTCAATCCATTCAATCCTCCCCATTTTTTCAGCCACCATTACCAAGCATTTCTTAGCCTTTTGTAAAACCATGGCTCTCAATGGGATTATTAGAACAAGGAAAGACTAAATGAACAAAATAGCACAGAAAACTTTAGGCCAGTTGGGAAAACCAGATGGCAGAGGTCCCTTTTCCGTAATGTTACGTTCATTTGCAGCAAAACTAGAAAAAGGTCATTGTTCTGTCAGAAAAAAAATTTAAAAAAATTGTGCAACATTCTTTTAAGCGAAGACTTGAAGTAGCTAGAAGAGGAATAGAGAAAATCCTGAGAAGAGATAAGGAAATATTGTCAACCATGGCATGAGACATATATCAAGGAAAAGTGCATGGTTCAAGGATGGCAAAAAAAAAGATATATCCTTTTTTTCTCCTTGGCATCTCCTTACAAAGAGAGAAAAAATTCTTTTTTTTTTAATTTGGGAAAAAAACCAGTTCATTTAGTGGAAACTGGTAGCCTATAACCTAACCAGGTCAAAGGGGATCAATTTAAATGAAGATACTGAGGCAACAACTTTACTCATAGTCTAAAACACAAGTCACATCTATCAATGTCTTTTAGGAAGAATTCAGTGCTTTTTCCTTAATCATTGTTGCTAATTATTTCTTTGACAATCCTGTACTCTGCAATTCACTGTATTCAGCATACTATGTACAAAGCAAGAGCAGTGCTCTTTCACCTGAACATCCATGCCTGACGAGTTTGACAAATCAAGTCAATAAACAGAATTCTGAAGAATTTGTCTTTTAAGATTTTTATTCTACCATTCTCAAACCTCATGTCACACTCAATCTATTTACTAAATAAGACTGAAAGATGACTTGATTACAGCTCTTGGATGGGGAAAATATCAAGCACTAAAGGGATCATTAATTCGGTGAAGAAGTGCATAAGAAAAGCAAACAACTAAAGAGAGAAGCAAAATCATGTAAAGTGAGAAACACCTTAAACATTTTTACCAGTGATATTTCTGTACCACACTATCACAAAAGAATTGAATTCAACAGTTGCTGATGTCTTCACATCAAGGCTTTTTAAAAGATAGTTCTTTAACCATATACAAGAAGACTGAAGTCTTCATATATAGATAAGCAATATAACAAGCTTTGGTTGGAAGAGATGAACAACTGGTCCCCAAAATTTGGAAATCTATTTATCTACTTTGACTCAAACTGTATACAAACCCTTTTAAAAATTGTGTAAAATTATGAATTAATTATAAATTCTCATTTTAAAATGTATATGTTTTTGTCATCATCAAGCCTCTCGATGATGTTTAAATAAATACTTAGATATGTTAGATATACTTTAGATATGTTTAAATAAATACTTAAATTCATAACCATGCTAAGATTTATTGACCACTTGAATGTTGTTGTTAGAAACAAGGTAAAGAGGAAACAGGACAAAAATACATCTTTATAATCTGATATCAGATTCAAGCCTCTGAACGAGGGCAATATTTAAGCAATGAGCACTGCATCAAGGATCAACACATCAGTCCAACTTGCACTAGCTAGTAAATGCATATTTAAAAGGTTTTTACATGTTCTGGAGATCTAAGACTTAAATATATAAAAAAAAAAGAAAAAAGTGAAAGGCAAATTGTCTTAACTGCAGAGATTTTAAACATAAACTTTGATATTACTTTTAAACATATTACTTTGATATCAATAAAAACATAGTACAGGCATAATTTATGTGTCATAAATGCTGTATATTTCTGTTGCCAGCAATTTCAACAAAAGTAATTCTTCCCTCAGTCAGACCCAAAAAGAGACATTTGCTGAAAATACTGAAGTCCCTTTAATGCTCACTAATGAATGATCAGCTACTCAATGCTATGATATATTCAAATTCCCAGGAAGATAAATGCAGAAACCATGTTCTAATGAGAGATAGTTGACTCAGAAAAATTCATTTTGAAAAAAAAATAGTTATCACATTGATTGAATATCTTGATAAAAGAGGAAAATTAAAAACATCATCAGTAGAACCAGTTCACCTTGGTCCATCAATATAATGAATTCTTATTTGGTTTACTTCAATAAAATAAAAATTGTGGAAGATTAAAAAGCAGGAATAAATGAGTAAAGATTATCTGACAGATCAATATGAAAGATAATTAACTTTAGTTTAAGGACCTGAACCTTATTTTCAGAATTTTCTTTTTTTTTTACACATGAAGAAAATAAAACCCTTCACCAAACTAAACGAATGACAGAAAACACCCAGCCCTTCTTTGTTTGATTTAACTATGTACCTGCTAGTCTTCCTTAGTTTCACTGCGATGGTAAAATGATAAAGCATTTAAAAGACAAAGGACATTTCTGACACCATTGACAAAACTCACTCAGTTTCTTAAGATAGCACATAGTGACACTTACATAAATATCTGAGGTTACTGATTAAAATAAGTAGTTTCTATTTTTAATTGAAGTATTTCTGAACTTCATATTTATGCAAACACTTCTCTTCCCAAGGAGTAAAATATGCTAAAGATCATATTAGCATACAACATTTTAATATGATTTCAGTGTTTTGTTTTGTTGTTCCTCTAATGAAAACTCAATGTTTTCTAGAGCAGTTATGGAAAAGGCACAGTAGACCGTTTCAGGAAACACCATGTGTTATACCCTTATATAATCAATTATTTGTACTTCTGTCAGAACAGAGCAATAAAATTTCAGGGCTAGGATAAAAAAGGAAGCATTTAGTAGGAGAGAGATTTATTCTCAGTGTAAATGAAACACATGACTGCCAGTTGCCACAATCAAGGACCAAGATACACAGTAGGTAGTAAACAAAGATTGAAGACAAGTATAAAAATTCAATTGTTAAAAATATTGTTAATATTTTAGTATGTTCAGTTTAACATATAGAATTATAGAAACCCACATAATGCCCTTCTTATGCATGCCATTATTATGTGTTATGCAACAGAACACTTGTTATCTTTAAAATTAATTCCTAAACAAGGCTCTTTTAATCTCAGGACTATCAGGTTTCAATTGATTACACAAAAGAATTTCTACAATAAACTAATCCCTATCTGTTTAGCTCAGTTAAGAGCCAGTCCAATCTGTTTCACTTCTTCTTTTTACCTTCATGAGTTTTGTCAGATGCTCTTCCCTTTAAATGTATATATTGGGTTTGTGTGGCTGGGTTTTGGTAGTGGGGAGCTACAGGAGTGGCTTCTGTGAGAAGCTGCCAGAAGCTTCCTCTATGTCTGGCAGAGCCAACGCCAGCCAGCTCCAAGACAGAAGTGTTGCTGGCCAAGGCTGAGCCAGTCAGCAATGATACTTACACCCCTGTGATAACATATTTAAGAAGAAAAAAGAAAGTTATTGGGCAGATGTAATTGCAGCCAAAGAAAAGCAGAGTGAGAATATGTGAGAGGAACACCTATGCGGACACCAAGGTCAGTGAAGGAGGGAGAGGGAGGTGCTCCAGGCACCAGAGCTGAGATTCCCCTGCAGCCCATGGTGCAGACCACAGTGAAGAAGGTTGTCCCTCTGTAGCCCATGGAGGACCATTAGGGGTGCAGAGATCCAACTGCAGTCCATGCAGGAGACCCACACCGGAGTAGGTGGATGCCTAAAGGAGGGCTGTGACCCCTTGGGGAACCTGTGCTGGAGCAGGGCCCTGACGGAGACCTGCACTACCATGGAGAGAGGAGCCTTCATTGGAGCAGGTTTCCTGGTAGGACTTGTGGCCCTGTGGGGGACCCACACTGCAGCAGTCTGTGCCTGAAGGACTGCACCCTGTGGAAAAGTTGTTTCAGCAATTTGTTGGAGCAGTTTGTTGCCCATGGGATTGGCTCACATTGGAGAAGTTGGAGGAGGACTGTCTCCCATAGGAGGGACCCCAAGCTGGATCAGGTGAAAGACTCTTCTCCCTGAGTAGTGGCAGAAACAAGCTGTGATGAACTGACTGTAACCCCCATTTGTCCTCTCCCTGCGCTGCTGGCAGGGAGGAGGTAGAGCTGGGAAGGAGGGAGGGGTTGGGGGGGATGGTGTTTTTAAGATTTGTTTTATTTCTCATTATCCTGCTCTGATTTTTTTAGTTATGAATTAATGTAATATCCCCAATTCAAGTCTGTTCTGCCTGTGACAGTATTTGGTGAGTGATCTCTCCCAGTCCTTATCTCAAGGAATCCTTCGTTATATTTTCTTTCTCTGTTCAGTTGTGGAGGGGAGTGATAGAGTGGCTTGGTGGGTGCCTGGCATCCAGCCATGTCGACCCACTACAACATAAAACTGAAAAGTGTTTTTAAAGATTGTCTTTGTAGAATGAATTTTTTTCTGTTTAAACACATTGCTGAATCACAAGTTCTTGTCTTATATATGTAGACCCTGAAATACACCAATATTTCTATAAAATCATTAGTCTTTTAAATACTAGTACAGTGTTTGCATACTTATCTACACTTCTAATCCAAACCAATGAATATCTTTTTTTTCTGCATATGAAATTTCAATAAAGTGTGAATCAAAATCAAATTTACTTAAGGCACTGTAAATCTAGGTCTCAGAGAAAGTGAGTGCAAATCTCCATGAAAGATTAAATGGGTTATAATCTTAAATTTAGACAAATTAAGCAGCACTGAAGTTCACTGATGTGCTTTATACAAAAGCTCCAATCAGTATACTTGAAAACAGACATTTTGGAAGTAAATGAATGAGAAGAACAAACATTAGCTTCCATCAGAGAAAAACCTTTCAGATGAAGGGGTTAATAGTGGGTCTATTAGCTCCCTGGATGAAGATATTGACTGGGCAAACTTTCGGGTGTATCCTTAATGATAAGGAAGTCAGTATGCAGCCCTGGTGGAGAAACAAAAGCAGACTGTAAAGTTGGTAGGCCCAGGATGTGTGAACTGCAATAAAAATAAAAATTCTATTATGCTTTCGCCATCTATGGTAATTAATAACTAGCCCAGAGAGAAAGACTGGTATACTGAATAGTGGTGTTATCTGTCCAGTGACCTTGTGTCTGGAAATACCACCCAGAGAACAAACTTCTGGTGGCATGTCATTATACAAGAAACTTAACTTTAATTCTTAGAGGAAGTTTGTATTTCAGGTGGAGAGAGCTCCAAATGAAAAGGTTAAGTACTTGTTAGGTCATTTTTTAACTAGATATAAAATGCCAGTATAAGTTAGTATATGTTAAATTCTTTATAAAATACATGAGTGAGCAGCATAAAATGAATGCCATCTGTTTTAACTTTTTCTGCCTACTGCACTATGGATTAGAAGAAAGCTGCTGGAGGGAAGGGGTGAAATCACTGCTGAGTATGACTGAAACTGCGGAATCCAGGCAGAGCTGTGAGCAACAGGGTGAGCAGCATGAGCATAAACCGAATGATTTGTGAGAAACAAAGAAACAAGGGGCTAAAGCACCACGGTGAAAAGCAGAAAGACATTTTTCCTATGGTCCCAGGAAATAAAGTGTAGAAATTGTTTTAAGCCAGAGAATTGCACTAACAAAAGAATTGGGGAACTGATAGCAAAATCAGAGGAAAAGACACAACAAAAGCTTTTTTATTTTGTTTTTTTTTTCTTTGTTAAAAGGCTCTCTTTAAAAGTTTATTGTTCTCATTATGGTTTTATAAAACATAGCTTTGGCTATTCAAAGCCCTTCCGTATCAAAATGAAAGTGCAGGCAGGTCCAACTCAAAGCTCTAGCTGTTTGTGTCACTGTTGCTAACATTATTTTTCCCATTTCATAGTGGAAAAAGATATTATAGTGTTATAGAATACTATTCAAATACAAATACACTCAGCACAACTTAGCTAGAACAAAAGTGTTTGGCTGTTCTACCAACAAAATGTACTAACTACCCTATTCTTGACTTGAATGGTCAGAAAAAAATTTAAAAAAGCAAAATTAAATATTTGAGAGTACAGAAAACAAAACCATAATTCTGATAGCACTAGGGAATGCGCATATCTTCCCAAATACTTTGTTTATTTGATTTTAGAACTGTCTATTTGATTTTAAAACTGTTCAAATTTCAGAGCAGTTTAGATTACATATTAGGGACAAATTCCTTACTGTGCGGCTAGTGAGGGAGTGGAGCAGGTTGTCCAGAGAAACTGTGCATCCCTGGAGGTGTTCAAGACCAGGGTGGATGGGGCTTTGAGCAACTTAGTCTAGTGGAAGGTGTCACTGCCCACAGCATGGAGGGATGGCACTAGATGATCTTTAAGGTCCCTTCCAAACCAAACCTTTCTATGATTCTGTGATTCAGAGTGAACAAAACCAAATGCAATGTGAATTAATTAGTTCAGCCTTATTCAATATGCAGTATTATTAGTCAGACCAGCTATGTTATTTTTTAATGCATCAATTCTTAGGAACTAGCTCTAGACTGTAAACATTAGGTAAATTATTAATGAGTTATTCAAGTGCTACATGTTAATACCACTGTATGTGCTGCAGGATGGCTAAAGCTTCATCTCTAAAGACACTGCTGTTGAAGATGGAACCAAAAAGCAAGAAAGGTTTTACATACACTTTCTTGTCTTGCTTGTCATTTAACAACCAGTGTTATCCTTCTGCTGGTGTTTAGGTGGAGGATGAACTGGGATATTAAATGGTACAGGTAGGATGGATTTAACTAGACCAAGAACTAAAGGAAGTAACAAAATGACATAAGGGACTAGAGGTGCAGATTTTAACTTCTGAAAAATTATGTTTATGGAAGGTGTTTCTTCCTCCTGTCTCAAGTCTGGGGTTTCTTTGGGTGCATGTTCTTTGTTTTGTTTTGTTTTGTCTTCTTTAAATATATTTTTGAAATCACAAACCACTTTCTTTTCCAAGGCTGCCAGCCGAAGCCTTGGCCCTCAAGCACACACACACTGGGCTATTTGCCTGGCAATGACTGCAGGATGGGTGGTGTCCCCTCCTCCTCAGGGGACGGGCCATCCCTAGAGCTGGAGCTGTAGAAGGGGAGGCAGCAGTCAGAAAACTGAGTTCGGACCAAGGTGAGTCTGAGACCCTGCACTGCTAGGTCAGCCTGAAGCCTTCTACTGTTGATAGCAAAAATCACATATTCAGTGCACTACAAAAGTATTACCCTCCCTAACAGGTGCAGGAAACTGCCAGCCAGCTAATCAGTAGAGTATTTACCCTCTAACTGGAAAAAAAAAAAAAGCAATCTTGTATATGCACTGAAGAATTTATGGTATCCTCTTTAGAAAGCAGATTATGCATCAACCTATTGCCTTGCTATACAAATCTGTATCTTGTTGATTTTACTCATTCTGCTATGGAAAAACGTTCAGTTGTCATTTTGTTCAGAACACTGATTTACACGATAAAGAACCTCGTAAAGTTTCATCAGTCCTCAAAGCCCACACAATCCAATAAGCCAAAAAGCTAGGGCTTTTAATCTTTTTATTCATTCTACCATATTTTCAAATTTTGTTTTCTGTTCTGTTTTCATATTTTTGATTTTTATTCATTTATAAATATATTATTTTTAATTTTTATTCTTATTTTGGCTGGTATAGAGTTATTTTTCTTCATAATTGCTTGCATGAGGCTATGTTTAGGACTTGTGCTGAAAACAGTGCTGATAACACATCAGGGTTATAGTTATTTCCAAGCAGTGCTCACAGGGTCAAGGCCTTTTCAGGTTGTCCAGGAAAGTTTTGGATGCTCCATTCCTGGAAGTGTTCAAGGCAAGGTAGGATGGGGATCTGAGCAACCTGGTCTAGTGGGACATGTCCTTGCCCATGGCAGGGGGGGTGGAACTAGATGATCTTTAAATTCTCTTCCAACCCAAACTGTTCTATGATTCTGTGATTCTACAATTCACGCAATGCCCCACCAGAGAAGAGGCTGGAGGTGCATGAGAAGTTGGGAGGGGACATGGATGGGACAGCTGATGCAAACTTACCCAAGAGATATCCCATGTCACATGACATTGTACTCAGCAAGAAGAACTATGGGGGAGAAGGTGCAAGTCGGGGGGAATATTTGGAGTTGCTTTGCTTGTCTTCCCAAGTAACTGTAACACATGATGGAGCTGTGCTTTCCTGGAAACAGCTGTCTCCCAGTGGCCAGTAGTGAAAGAATTCATTCTTTTGCTTTGCCTGCATGCATCGCTTTTTTCTTTTCCTATTGAACTGTCTTAATCTCAACCCAAAAGATTTTTCACTTTTACCCTTCCAATTCTGTCCTCCCTTTTCACTGGGATGCCCTATTTCTGGGCTCGATTTCTTGGTTAACAGTTCAGACATCCTAGTTCCTAGGAAGTTCTTTCCAACACCACTGACTCCTGTCTGTCTGATCCTTCTCTCCAGTAGTGTTCTGCATAAGCTGCTGTCACTTTTCTCACTGCCTTTTTCTCCTCTTTGCCACGCTGCTATGTGAAGGCTTCTCCTCTAAGTTTGCTCAGTTGTTGACTATCTTCTTTTGCCTTTCTTTTTTTAAAAGGGATGTATTAACTGAGTTTGACAAAAAGAGTGATTCTTTCTGTTACCAACATTTTTTTATGTGCTCTGATGAATGGATGCTATCATTCTATAGTACTCAGTTTTATTATTTTAAAATGCTGCTAGTGCTATCAGTAACACTGTTTCATTTATAGTCCCATGTCTCTTCTACCTGGCCTGAGACTGTACACCCTTACCTACTTATTTTACTGCCTTATTGCATACTATCATTAAAAGTTTGAGTATTTGAATATTTTGAATGCTACAAAAATTAAGAGAGTACTGCTGATCTTGCATCATGAGTTATGTTTACTATTACTATTAATAAGCACATGGAAGATCCTTTTAAAAGGATATAGAATCATAGAATCATAGAATCACAGAATCAGCTGGGTTGGAAGGGACCTCTGAGATCATCAAGTCCAACCCTTGATCCACTACCGCTGCAGTTACTAGGCCATGGCACTAAGTGCCACATCCAGTCTCTTCTTAAAAATCTCCAGGGACGGAGAATCCACCACTTCCCTGGGCAGCCCATTCCAATGTCTGACCACCCTCTCTGTAAAGAAATTCTTTCTAATATCTAACCTAAACCTCCCCTGGCACAACTTGAGACCATGCCCTCTTGTCTTGCTAATAGTTGCCTGGGAAAAGAGACCAACCCCCACCTGGCTACAACCTCCTTTCAGGTAGTTGTAGAGAGTGATGAGGTCTACCCTGAGCCTCCTCTTCTCCAGGCTGAACAGCCCCAGCTCCCTCAGCCTCTCCTCATAGGACTTGTGCTTGAGTCCCTTCACAGCCTCGTTGCTCTTCTCTGGACCTGCTCCAGCACCTCAATATCCTTCCTGAACTGAGGGGCCCAGAACTGGATACCGTACTCGAAATGTGGCCTCACCAGCGCTGAGTACAGGGGAAGAATCACTTCCTTGGACCTGCTGGCCACACTGTTCCTGATCCAGGCCAAGATGCCATTGGCCTTCTTGGCCACCTGGGCACACTGCTGGCTCATGTTCAGCTTCTTGTCAATCCAGATATTCTCTTAATCTCTCTAAATCGTTTACACCCATAAGTGCATGTGCACTTATGTACAGAGGCTGGTTTTAGGAGATTCTCTTAAGCAAAGCTGTAGAAGGGCTGTAGTTATTGATGCAGTCCCACAACCAAGGATATAAACTGTTACAATGTATTTATGCATTTGTGTATATATAATTCTGATTGGAGGCTTATACATATGAATATTTAATGAATTGTGATTTTTTTTACTATTTTTGACTAAGTAGATAAAATATTGAAATGTTTCTAATATGAATATATTTGATACATTTTGGTTATTTGGCTCTAAGTTCAGTGCACATAAGTTATATTTGTTTTTCTGTGATCGTGATCAGTGTACTGGAACGTTTTCAAGATATTTACATTCTCAGAACATTGTTCTATTATGTTTATAAATAATTGTGAGTCAAAATTAAAACAAGAACTCTTTGAAATGCATCAAAATTCCCAGGGTCTCTTTCTCCCTGAAGAGTGCTAAAAGATCTCCTGTGTTAATGGCTTGTTCAGAATTAGGAGAATTATTCTGAAAAGTAAACTAAATAATCAATCAACAATCACTATCTGCCCTGCATTGAACTTTCTGCCTGTTGTGCAGGTAAGACCATCAATGTCTGGGATGGATTCCAAATGAACCATGGGTTAAAAGCAATTTGCAAACTATTTAAACTTTATTTGTAGCTCCTGATCTGAACTGCTGCACATAAATGAAATGTATAATCATGAATGTATAGACCAATAATTTTTCCACATAGTAATGGACAAGGCAATTCTAAATTGAAATGATGTGGTAAAAGACCGGAACGTATTAGGGTCTTTAATTATACAATGATTCTTTAATACCATACATTTCTAAAAAATAATATATTTTATTCCTTTCATTCAAATTTACTTGTGGGAATGCTGGTCTCTCTAGCTGTATATGCAATGAGCTTTTTCAACATATAAAGTTTAATCAGCCTTTTGTTCTTTTGAAAGAATGTGAAAAGATTTTTTTTCAAATGGTAGACTGAATGATATAAAAAGAAAAGAGACTTTGCTTTCAAATGGCACAATCCTATATTTTCATGACCTTGATTCATTACTATGTGGATGAAGTTAAAGACAGGATAGTGCTGAAAGGTGCACTATCTGTTAACTTCAGAGTGATTAATGACAAGACAAGTTATCAGGTATCTCAGAGCTGAGAACCCATTAACTTGGGAGAAATCTGAGAAGCCAGAGGGAAGAAATAAGTCATAGTAACAAAAGGAGATGAAGAAGAAATGCAGTTGTCTTGACTACAGATTGATATGCTCCTGTAGCCATGCTTAGTGTCAAAAGGAATTTCAAATTACTACTCATGTACACTCTGGTTTTACATTCAAACAAACTACCCCAAGTTAACAGTAAGCAGTTGACCTAAGTGCTTAAGTAAGAGAGAAATAACAGATGCCAGTAGCAAACTCAAGAAATTGTTCTCTAGAGTGAGATCATAAAACCAACAAGAACAATTCAAATACAGGAATATTTTAATATATATACTAATTTTTCCCCATTAACATAATTAAAGAAATCTAGACTGTATTGAATAGAATTGCATGTGTACAATATATTTTAAATCAATAAAACATATGCATAATTTCTTTTCTACAGACTTTATAGAGTGTTCAGTCTACTTGATGCAATGTCTTAAAACAATTAGAAATTTACCTTCTGCAAGGATATCCATTGAATAAAATAAAAATATTTGGAATTAATTAATCTCAACAGGAAATATATGAAATTTGCTTTCCACTTTTAACTTCTCTATGTTTACAGTGATTTCCATAATTAAAAAACAAAACAAAACAAAACACTTTATTCCTCACATAGCACAGCCATTTCTCTACAGTGTTGAACTGTAGAATGAACTCCATGTATGATTTCTTGCATTAGTAGGCATCCAAAAAAGTTTCTGTAATGTATAAAAGTTTAACACAATATATAAATGCTTTCTGTGTTTCGAATAAAAAGGGTTTCAGGAACACTTCTGGCTATGGTTTCTTTTAATAAAGCAATAGCAACAAAAAAGCACTGATATAAGCAAAGCATTCTTTAGTTGTCAAGTGTTGATAAAATGGTGCCTACTAAGTGATCTTTTACAAAATTAATTGAGTAGAGAATACCCGCTGGCTTTAAAGGACAATACTAACAGTAAGACGCTGTGAAACTGTAGCTTTTTGTACTGAACACTTATTAAGCTCTTTATTCCTGCAGCGAAATAGATTTCTTTTGGACAAATCAAGTGATGAGTGTATGCCTACCTTCTATATCAACATACAGTCATGGAACAGCACAGGCTAGAGTGATCAGGTCTTTCATGGACAAATCACGGCAGTGACAAGTCTAAGCATGGAAGACTGTGGGTATGGAGGGGAAGCAGAGACTGTAGCCTAGAGTTTATGGAAACTTCTATGTTGGTGGTAGAACTTTGGGAAATAAGTCTCTACACAAATTGTGATAAAATACCCTCTGAACAGCCACCACCTAATCATCAAGGCATCCACACTCTATAGGCATAATGATTTTGGTATTCTATATTCATCTAATATGCAGTTGCCGTATTTGGGCTCAAGCCTCCCCAGTTTGGTGTGTTTACTGACTGTTTTCAGTGTTGTAACTGAGACAGCAGAGCTAAATGACTTCTATTCACTTCCGATTGAAGTAACATACAGCAAGGACATCACCTTTATTTTTTCATGCTCCAAAGCTACATACCAATGCTCAGTGAAGATACAAGAAATAGGAGCTTCTCTAAATTCCCTCAAAAGTTTGACAAGCTATAAAAGAGTAGAGAAATTCTTGTATATGATTCAGAAAGATTCACTCCATGAGAAGCAACAGTTATGGAAAATCACAGTTAATTTTAATAAAACTGAGCTGTGCTCACTGTGGAGAAGGTTATATTACTTTCACGAAAACTTACTGCACAATGCTTGTCAGTTTAGTTCACAGAATTTTGTCTTGTGGTTAAAAGATATATATCCAGAAACTATCTTTATGTAGAAATACAATTCCAATCATCTAATACTATTGGTGAACTGGAGAGATGAGTGAGGAACTTAATTGTTTTAAAAAGACTTAATAATTACTAAATGGATATAATTATATCAAGTTAACTTGTTGTAAATGATGCAATCACAAAGTAAAAAAATGCATTTGAAATTTAAGTAGAGAAATAAATGTGGTTTGTCTAGTTTGTTGTTGGTTGTGTTTTTTCATGAAACTAAACAAAAGCTTAAGCCTTTTGTTCCTGTTTTCCAATAAAGCCATGGTTATCTTGCAACTGCAATTCGGTCCATTCAAAACATATTTCTTGCATTTCTAAATGTGTATTCATTTACAGAATGCTGTTTGACTTGGCGTTTTCAATTTTTTGTAAATGATCACTGAAATAAATTCCTAAAATTATGTTGGTCACACTGAAACATAAGTTTGACACAAATGAGAGTCTATAATTAGAAATTATTGAAATTTGTTTAGAACAGCTTTTTGCTATGGATGGATTTCAAAATACTGCAGAAAAGTAGGATGCAATCCAGTGAAAGTATAGAGTGTACAATTGAATAAGAATACTCATCTATACAATAACCAATTAAATAACAGTATTTAGAAATTAGTTTCAAGCATTTAGAGCATCAATATAAAATATGAATCAGTAATTTTTTGCAGTTGCAAAATGTACTTGTCTGAATGGAAATATTTTCTATATAAATAAAAAAAGTATTTTCTCTAACCTGTGAAATGTTTTCTCCTCTACTTTTTTTCATTTATTTATAGGTTCTAATTTTGTGTCATCAAATCAGAGAATGGTTTGGATTGGAAAGGACCTTTAAAGGTCTTCTAGTCCTCTCTTCTAGTCCAACTCCCCTGCCACAAGAAGGGATATCTTTAATAAGATCAGGTTTCTTAAAGACCTGTCCAACCTGGCCTTGAATATTTCTAAGATCTGCCACCTCTCTGGGCAATATGTTCCAGTGTTTCAGCAACCTAATCGTAAAATTTTTTTTCCTTGTATCTAGTCTGTTGTATGTACCCTGCTTTAGCTTAAAATCATTACTTATCACTACAGGGCCTACTAAAGAATCTGTCCCCATCTTTCTTATATGCCCCCTTTAGGTACTGGAAGGCTGCTATAAGGTCTCCCTGGACGTTTCTCTTCTTCAGGTTGAACAACCTCAAGTCTCTCAGGCTTTCCTCATAGTAGAGGTGCTCCATCTCCCTGAACGTTTTTTGTGGCTCTCCTCTGGAGACTCCAACAGATCTGTGTCTGACTGCTGAATACTGGTTAGAAATTAAGGCAGCAGTAATACTTTGTGAAGTCCTACAGGCTCAGAAACTGACCTTATCCCTATGTTGCATTGTTGCAGTTCTGAACAATGGACGCATATGACAGGTTTTAAATGATTCAAATTTGTAGAGGTTTCTGCAATTTCTATCAAACATGAGAAAATTATACTAATTCACCATATCCAGACAAGCAATTTGCACTTTACTGCCCACTTTTTTTCAAGTGGCTATATGAATAGATAATCAAAAGCCATAGATAGGAAAATTGGAATGGGAATATGCAATTTTTTCTTACTATGATCATATAATTTCTATATATTTTCTAATGCAGTACTGCACTATTCCTTTTTTTCTTGACTATACTAACTCCAGCAGTGCAGAAAAGTAGAAAAATTACATGCCAGTGGCATAGTTAGAGTTTAGAAATGCTTGGCCAGCAAGTCTTACCTGGAAGACTTTGGCTTGCCAAGCTGGAGGAAGAAAAAGAGCAATATGTGGTTGCTGTGATATGATAAATTGGTTCAGGAACTGAATGAGAACTTAAGGAACAGCTGTTGATGTTACAAAGAGCCAGCTGGTTATTTTACTACTATTGAGGCAATATATTCACTATTGATGAAAGAACAAAGGAGGTCAGAAAACTGTATCTTTACAGTGTCACAAAATTGATGGCATAAAATGGCAAATCCTTGAGTTCCTGTTTAGAGAAAGAACCTAGATAAGCCTAGCTCTAGGGAAGAAAATAAAAATAATATCCTACTGAGTTTCAGGACACTGCTCATCATTAATGTAATACTTCAACCAGCTGAGAAGCAAAAATTATGTCTTCATATATAGTCTAGGCATAGCAATTTGCTAGTTAGATCACTGTGAGGCAATTTAGAATTTGCAGATGTCAAAATTACCTATGTATCATGCAGTTTGCTTGCCAGATATCAACCTGTAGGGTGCTATATGTCACATGATACTTGACAATTGCAATTTAAATACCAATTGTAACACATTAAAGAGTTCAGATTCAGTTACTCAGAAGAACAGAGAAAAAGAAATTAATGAAAGCCATTCTTAATGCTGTTTAGTTTCTTAAAAGATCAAATTGAAAAGGTCAAGTAATCAAGCTATGTGCAAGCACCTGAAAGACAATAAAGATACCACTTAATAACAAATATAAAAGATAACACAGAGTTTTAAGCTACAAGTCTTGTCAAACCGGCCTATATTTATGAAGGAAAAACAAGTCTTTTAATGACACTGATATTAAATTTATTAGTGCATTTGACATTGCTTTTCATGAATAGTTGAAGAAAACATGATCTGTTTCTATCTCAGTTAGATTACTTGTTCTATTTAAAAAACATGGGAAAAAGAAAACCAATCATTACAGAAACTCCTGCTTAAAGAACAAGAAGAATCAAACTTTTAATTAACATTATTTACAATGACAATTTGAATGAATCTGTGTTCAGTTTAAGAAAAAAAAGTACAAGACTTTCTTTCAAGTACCAGAAAGATTTCAAGATTTTCCTTCTAAGAAAATCCTATAATAGTGTGAATGATCAAAACAGAATAACCCTTTCCATAGACTGGTTCAGCATGGACTTCTGCATGCTGTTTGGAGGACTATTCAATACTGTACAAGTTGGGGTTACCAGAATTTATAAGCTTATAAGATTATCTATACTATTCTATCTTTTTGCATTTTGTTAGCCCCAATAGATATAATTTTAAATTATCGAGTAACATGAGACTTTACAGAGTCTGAGTGCCTTTCTTTCTGGGGTCTTAACAGACTAGCACCTACTGGTAAAAAGTACATTCCTGCTAGGAAGCGCTACAAAAAGTAGTGAGGGACACTGACTAGAAATCACATAGCACTTATCCTCTTGTAGCTTAACAAATGAAAATATTTTTTTCTTATTGAGAATGTTACAGGTATGAATGATCCAGCACTGGAGAAGAGGGAGCAAGTATGAGATACGGGGATGAATTTAATATTAGATTTTTTTTTTTTTCAGTCAGGATGCAAGTCAGGAGGAATGCACTACCTCAGACAACGTTCTTTGTTTTGTTGAAGGGAAATGTGAGATATGTTGGGGTTCTTTTTAAAATAATTTCATTAGAACACTGTTTAAGTATAAACGTAGCACAGAGTTGGAGTAAAATGTAAAAACTGGCAAACAAGCAGCTGCTTACCATAAATGAAAGTTTTAAAATGCTAATGAAGGAAAGTATAAATGTCAACAAAATGCAAAATGGTATCACATCAAACATCTTTTCAGTGGCTTTAAATTATATATGCCCCTATGATGGTGCTATTGTACAACATTTCAATGGATATGATCAAATTCTGTCAACTGATGGAAGAGAAATCCTGAATCCCTGGTGCAAAGCGAACAATTCAGTACCATTAAATCACTCATCTATCATTTCTGACAAAATGCTAAATGAAACTTAAGCCACCCATCAAGAAGCAGATAGTAGCAGTACCACCTTTGTGGTACGGTTAAAGCTACTGAACAGCTGCAATGGAGTTATTCAACAGAAACTTGTGGCATTCCCACCAAAATAGAGAAATATAGGAGATATTAATGACTCAGAAAGACTGCTATTGACAAAGTTCATATAAGGAAAATATTTATATCTTCAAATAGAAAAATTACTTCTTAGGCATTAAAATGATCATATTGATTCTCTCGGTAATAAAAACATTACAAGGAGAATTATGCTTGACAGTGCTGATCCTAATAAACTTCTCACTAATCTGTTCAGTTTCTGATTTTAGTGGTTTGGTCTGGAATCAAGTTAATTTTATTCATAGTAGTTAGTATGGCATTGTGTTTTGGATTTGTGATGAAAAGAGTTCTGATAATTCAGGCATGATTTTGCTTACACAGAGCATCAAAACCTTTTCTGCTCCTCGTCCCATCTCACCAACGAGGAGGCTGGGTGTGCAAAAGGAGTTGGGAGGGAACACGGCAAGAACAGCTGAGTTGACTTGACCAAAGTGATATTCCATACCATATGGCATCACGCTCAGCAACAAAAAACTGAGAAGGAGATGAGGATGTTTGGAGTGATAGTGTTTGTCTTAACAAGTAAACATTATGTGTGATGAGGCCTTGCTTTCCTGGGGATGGCTGAACACCTGCCTGCCCATGAGAAGTGGTGAATGAATTCCTTGTTTTGCTTTGCTTGTGTGCACAGCTTTACCTTTACATATTAAACTGTCTTTATCTCAACCCATGAGGTTTCTCACTTTTACCCTTTTGATTCTCTTCCCCATCCTGCTGGTGAGCAGTGAACAAGGCTGGTAGTGCTTTCCTGCCTACTGGGGTTAAACTACAACACTGATCAAGCTGATATGATTTGTACAAGAGAAATTTAACAGAAATGTTATGCAATTGATCCAAACCCTTCAGTACTATCAGCTGTCAGATTCTCTGAAGGCTTTAGGAAAAAATTCATTATATGGGCAAGTTTTCAAATATATTTCTTTTATTTCATAAAGAGTGAGGTGCAGGTCCTTATTTAAAGTAGACTATTTAGGTCTTTCAGAGATAAAAAAGTTACACTGTAATAACTTGTTTGATAGTATAACCTGTAGGTTGTACTTAGTTTCCATAAAGGAATCTGTATTTGTCAGCACTTATATGAGATTTTGTGCTAAATCAAAATTTGTATAATTGCTGTGCTGTAGCCTGTTCTTTGCCAATCATTATGTATATATTAGGATGTGTGCCGTATATCATCAACTCTTTTGATCAAAAGAACAAGTGATTAAGCCTGCACATCAACATCAAGGAAATTAAGGTCCTCATCCATCTTCACAGTGCTGAAGAGCTAGAAGATGCTGAAAAGTCAGATCCGTGCATTGCCACTGAATAACTGAAAAATGCAGGTGAGAGTTTAGCTAGGCTGACAACATAACCGATCAAATTTACATTGATGACAAACAGAATAATTCAAGTTCTGTTTTGGGACATTAAAAACTCATTTGTGTATTAAAGAGAAAAGAAAAACTATTTTGAATGCAAGTGTGCTCTATTCGTTCTGAAACCGGTTTTATGTAATATGCAGTCATCAGAATAATCATCTCAATGCTTTCTATATGAGTCTGTATGAATTATTTTACTAATATAAAGTGACAGAATATAGTTTTGACTACTGAGATCAGCAGCACAGCTGGATGCTTCTTTAAGCACAAATATGCTGGTCCAGGTGTCTCTATGTCACATAATAGATTGCTCCAACCTATTTCACTGGCCAGATAATACATATATAAATGGCTGAAAAGAAGGCTGATGAAACATTACATGGACATGCTCCGATAAATCTTTAGTGGAGTGGCAGCAGTACCACCATAATATGTAAAGCTAAAGGCTAAGGGTAACTTGTGTGTCAGAGAATGTGTGTTGACATCGCCAAGACCTTCAAGCAAAAACTGATTCAAACTGTGTGGATAAAAGACACCGTTCAAAGGGACTACAGTGAAAAGTATAAAATATTTTTATGGTATTTATCTTACTAAATGACTACAAAATAGTCACTTATAGTGACTACAAATTACGAATGGTTTCAAAAGATGAGATTAATTTTTCATGAAGAAGCCATAAAACTGAATCTTTCTGTATTGAGTTAGTAATGGCTCTGTAAAAACATTTCTGGAAACACAGGAAACAGTTTGATATCTAGGCTATTCTGATGGAAATCTGACACTGCAGAGGTGTGGAGCGGGAGGGTGGAGGGGGATTGAGAAAGAAAAAGGCTTATTTGGCCAAAATGAGTAAAATGTATGGAATTACAGGAGTGATGGTGACATGTAGACCAAACAAGCCAATTTCTGTGGAACAAAGAGTTTGTGGACTCATCCCGCTTTTATTTTAGAGGTGCATTTTTTTAATTCTTCTGGAAAAGCCTAGTAACCTACATGCTGTAATTAAATTAGCTAAGCAAATATAATTACTACCATTTCCACCCAGATGTTGATGATGTCATTTAAAGTTGGCTTTTTAAGACTGATCTACTATGTGAAGAAAAACAGCACAGAACTAATTTGTGGGGTTGAAACCAAATGAAATAACACGTTCACATTAGGAAAATATTTACCTTGTTATTCTCTATGTGACCACTATGTTATTTTCTATTGCACAGAAAACACATAGTTTGGTGTAAAGGCTTTTAAAGAGACAACTTACCTCATGGTAAGTTTTGTCCAAAAAACTGATGATGTACGGGCTGGGTGAGTAGACAGTGAGGTGAACTGAAAGCTGAATGAATGGCCAAGCCCAGAGGAAGATGATAAGAGGCATGAATCAGCTTGAAGGCCAGTAACCAATGGTGTATCCCAGGGATCAATAGTGGATCCGGTCCTTCTAACTTCTTTATTAATGATCTGACTGATGGGGCAGAGTGCACCCTCAGCAAGTTTGCAGAAGACACAAAAATGGGAGGAGTAGCAAATACACCATGGGGTTGTGCTGCCACAGAGGGACCTGCTGACAGGCTTGAGAAATGGGCTGACACGAACCTCATGAAGTTAAACAAGGGGAAGTGACAAATCCTGCAACTGGGGAGAAATAACCCCATGCACCAACTGGAAAGCAGTTTTGCAGTAAAGAACCTGGGGGTTCTGGTGGACATCAAGTTGAACATGCATCAGCAATATACCTTTTACCACAAAGGCTATATGCTGGGCTATATTCATTGGAGCGTTGTCAGCAGATTGAGGGAAATGATCCTTCCCCTCTACTAGTACTAGTACTGAGGCCACACCTGGAGAACTGTGTCCAGTTCTGTGCTATCCAGTATAAGAGAGACATGGATATACTGGAGAAAGTCCAGCAAAGCATCAGTAAAATAATTGACAGTCTGGAGAACCTCTCCTGTGAGGAAAGGCTGAGAAAGCTGAACCTAGAATAGAGAAGTCTAAGGGAGATTTCATCAATAAATATAAATACTTGAAAAGAGGATGCAAAGAAGACAGAGCTATCCACTGTGCCTGGTGACAGGACCAGAGGCGATGGGCACAAACTGAAACACAGGAGGTTCTGTGTGAAGGAGCAAGATTCAGGATGGGAGGGGTTCCAGGCATGGAGAAAGACATACAGCAATTGACAGGACTTTATTATATGGACTTTCCCGTTATTATGTGGTTTCAGATATGTGTGTCACATTGTGCCCACACTACACAGTGCACAGCCTGGACATGCCCGGGCTTGCCATAACTTTGCCTGCTCCCTGCTTCCCCGCTCCCCTCTCTGATAGGCTGAAGAAGCTGCAGAGAGGAGACAGTTACCATTCGCCCTTTCCTTCCCCGGTTCCTCCTGCGTGCTTCCCCCTTTGTCTGTGTCCCTACCCCGATTTGTTCCCTCTTTTGTCTGTGTCATGCTCCACCCCATGTTCTAGCCCTTTCCCCACCTGAACTCATAAAACCCCGGGTACACCTCAATAAAGTATTGCATTTGCACCTCTACCTCGCCTCCGGACCCGTCCGTCGGTGCCCCATCCCCCCTCGGACCATGGCAGTTCTGACTGAATATCAGGAAAAACTTTTACGCTGTGAGGATAATAGCACTATACAAGTTGCCTGGAGAATTTGTGAAGTCTCCATCCTTGGAAATATTCAAAAGAAATTTGGACATGGTCCTGGAAAGCTGACACTAGGTGTCCCTGCTTGAGCAGGGGCTTTTGACCTCATAACTTCCAGAGATCACTTTCTACCTAAATCATTCTGCAATTAATTTTACAATTAGTCAGGTTGTTTGTTTCACAAGCTAAATTCTTGGTTCTACAGGACATTCACAGTAGCCCTATTACAGGAGTCTTTCAAACTCCACTTTGAAAATATTGTATTTCTTCTCACACTGCATTTTGCTAGACTACCAAATAAGTTCATGTAGTCTGCACTCCTTTTTGCCTAACTTCATTTGTCCTGCATGAGAATAGGTAGAATTTTACCGAATATATGTCAACTGAGTTTCTTACTTCATTAATGTATTTTGTAAAGTTGTGAATACCTGCATAAGTCGGTATATATATAACTTGAGTAAAATGTCACAAAATTGTAAATGTCTCTTTCATGATAGTACTATACTGGTAGCTCTCCAGGAGTTTCTTTGGGATCAGACAAAAGGCATAGGTTTTCCACTCCATCTATTTATTTATGGGTTTAAGAGATTTTTTTTTCACTCTTTACCAGTACAATATTTAACACTTTTATTACTCCAGTTTTCCAGGTCACCCAGATCTTCCTGTCATGGCCAGGCTTCGCAAACAAAGATTTGGGAAGGGCTCTACTCATGTTTGTTGCAAGCACGCTGGTGGCTAAAAAGGCCAATATGAGACAGGCATGTCTGGTTGCAAAATGCACAGCAGAAAGACTCCTTAGGTGGTATATTCTGCAAGGCACAATTCTTTCTTCCTGTAAAACTTTTCTAATTCTCCATTTAACTGACAGAGAGTCCTAACTGGTATATTTAGAAGTTTGTAATATTAAGCAAGGTGAAAATTAGACATTTCCTATGAGAAGATGCAGTAAAATCATTGTGAATATAGAATAGGTCAATATTGTAACACTCATTTTTATGAACAATAGGCAGTCAGGTACTTCGATTTCTATTGTTATGCCTTTTTTTTTTTGTTGTTGTTGCTATTGTAGTCCTTTCAAAAAACTTCCTGGGTTTGATTATTTTTTGTTGCTATATTCTGCATGTTATTCTAGGATGCATCAATGTGATACACACCATGCAAGTCATTTATGCACACAAAATTCCACTGTGGTTACAGTTGTCTGGTACATAAGCAGGGATTTGTGTAAAGCACCTGAGCTGTATTTTTGTCTCCTACAGTGTCCCAGTGTGTGACTCTGGAGATTCAGACATGGTTTTCTAGAATTCGGTTGACATATTATTTCAGTCATAAGATCTTTGGAGAAGATATATTTTTGCTTGCACAATCCTTACTGCAATAATGACTGGAATTACAGTTAGAATTAATGTAAGAGTGATATCTTCTACTTTTTTTGATTTCATGGTATTCTGTCATATTCTTTTTGTTTTTCTTCCTTCTCTGTATGGATTTCATAAGTCAATGTAATCACATCACTGTGAACCAGTAACAGTTGCCTTTTATTTTTGCTCATAAACTGGGTATATGATTTCAAACTATTTTCATTTTAAAAATTTGTTACTTGTTTAATATTGAGAATTTTAAACAGTCTGGTGTTCAGAGTGGCAATAACTGTATTGACTGTGTCACTTTCATTATCTCCTAGAGTATTTGTCTTCTTTCTAGAATTACTATTATTTTTAATATTTGTTTTGTCAGAGTTTGTAAGACTTCAGTATGCAGTCTAAGTTTTCATATCACCTTGTGGGTTTTTTTATCTCTCAGTAAGTGTAATTTATAACTCTGTAAGTGAAATGGCTTCACAGGAAGAACCAAAAAGAAATATTACATCTCTATGTTTTCATCAGTATTAACCCAATATATTGCAATGTATGATTCGTCTTCACCAATACAATTGTGGTTGCTAAATATGAATAATGACAGTCAAACCATGAGCAATCTCTATTTGTTGTATTATCTACCTATCTGTCTATTCATCCATCACCCCACTATCCAATCACTTCCATAACAGTGAATAGTGATATATTTTACGGACATAATGGAGCCTTTGGCATGTCTCCCATTTCAGGCCCAGCACTGTGCTGGGGTAGAGCTCTTGTGTTCTTGGTATTTGCCATGGTTTATGGTTAACAAAAAATGTCACATTTCAGCAACCTTTCATTCATCAGCCTCGTTGACAACCCTAGATTTCCAAACATAACGGGTATTGCTCAAACTCATTTTTGGCTTTTTACAAAGAGTGGCTTTGTTTTTATGTCAACCACTGCCATTCCTCTTATTTTTCATTATTTTATATCTTCTTTTGTTTTAATTTTTTCTTTGAATAATTATTATGAAATTTAAAATGTCTTTGATTCCTCATTTTTACTCAGTTTCTTAGCTGATACCACTTTCTAAGCCTATCTTCCATGAAGTTTCATAAATGTTCTACTCAGTTTTATAGAAACATATCTCACATATCTCTTTTTCTTGTTTTTTCTTTTTCTGACTTTCCTCCACTATGTCCTCTTTTCAGTTATAAGATCTTTGGAGAAGATATATTTTTTGTGGTCTGACCATCTCTTCCTAAGTTATACAAAAAATTACTGTTAAATCTTGGCTCTAAATCCTTCAAGTTCTTCACTGATTATAGTTATGTGAAACTGAATCTGGATAATCTATCAGTACAGGTCTATAAAGATAAGACAATACATGGTTCTGGTTCTATGGAAGGAAGTGGGAATGCTCTTGCTGCTTCCTGCTTCTTGTCATACTTCATATATATATTTTATTAAATAAAGGTTATACAGTAGTGTGCTTTGCAGCTGTAAGAGAATCAGCATCATCAGTAACTTTCCCTCAAAAAATCTTTTACAGTACTAGCTACTTCATAATTATATACTATTGAGGATATTTCATTTCATGAAGCATCTAGCAGATGTTGAAACAGTGAACTTTGGCCCAGTCCTGGAGATTTGACATCACTGTGTAAGGGGGGTACTTTTGAATTAGATGATCAATGGAGCATAGAGGCGTGAGAAAGGAATCATATTAGGATGTGAAACCAGCTAGAGCATGGTACAATGTAACTTCATGGCACAAGCTAATTGTAAAGTCCATTGTGCTTTTTAGCAAGTCAGCTTGATATCCCCTATTATCAGAGCTGAGTTCTTCCTTGGTTTTGCTACATATTGCAAGATAGATACATCTACCCTTGAAACTCAATGGTAGAGGTCATACATAGGGGTGAGAAAGATGATGATGGGAGGAAGATGATGTGGGCAGGGATTGCTCGCCCCTTGCCCTACAACTAGGGCATGCGCAGACTCTTGCCATGAGGTAATGATTAGGCGGTGTTTGGCTGCCACTCAGGCATCACCTTATCCTGTGTACTGGCCCTACGTAGTGTAATGTGGAACTGATAAAAATGGGGTGTCAGAGCTGCTGAGTTGAGCGATACTCATCCTGCCACCGAGACTGTGTTGCTCCGCGGGGACGCCCGCTAAGCATGAGTGCCGACCAGCTGCTGCAGATCCTGACAGCCCTGGCCTGTCTGTGTGGGAAAGCACAGTTTTTTGATAGGAAACAACTGAGAGAACAAGCTTTTTAATATCCTTTTAGTGTTCCTTTAATTCCCCTTTTATGTTTATAGCATTTTTCCTTTAGTTTCCCTTTTTACTAACCAATATCGTGTTATCCATAATATTGTGTTAAGATCCTTTTTTTTGGTATCCCTTTTCACTAGTTAATACTGTATTAAATGATGTTCGTAGTATTTGTTTTAATGCCACCCGATAAGGTAGTTATTTTGTATCCTTTTTTAGTTTTTGATTCCTCTTGCTAAGTTTATTACTATTATTATTATTCTCACTGTAATAAAAGATATTTTGTGTGTTTGAATATTTCTAGCACTTGTCTTTATTCCAGACATGTATTTAAACAAACTGTTACACACTGGCATAAGTGAAACCTGGTGGGATGAGACCTGTGACGGGAGTGCCCTGTTGGACAGTTACAGGCTCCTCAGGAGGGATAGGCAGGGCAGAAGAGGTGGAGGAGGGGCACTGTATGTAATAGAAGGTTTGGAATGCATGGAGCATCACACCACTGGTACAACCCAGGCAGGAAGATTCCTAAAAAACCTGGATGATGACTTTAGGGAATAGGTCCTAATGGAGTCAACTTTGAAAGGTGCCCTCCTTGATCTACTGCTTGTCAACAGAAGGGATCTTACGAGTGGAGGTTGGTGGCTATCTTGGCCACAGCAACAAAAACTGATTGAGTTTAAAATCTCAGTTGACAGGAGGAAAAGTGCAAGCACAAACTCAACTCTAGACATGAGGAAAGCAGACTTCAGGCTGCTCAGGGAATTAGAAACTAAGGACCCCTGGGAAAACGTTTTTGCAGGTGCTGGAGTCCATCAGTGCTGGTCACTTTTCAAACATCATCTCCTAAGGGTGCAGGAGCAGACAATTCCCAAATGTCGGAAGTCAAGAAGGAGAAGCAGAAGGCTAATTTGGCTGAGTAGGGTTCTCAATAGGATTTGAAGATGGTTAGAAATGTGGGGGACAATAAAAGAGTTTCTTTCAAATATATTAATGGCATAGTCAGTATAGAAATGTCATCAGTCCATTACAGAATGAGGATGGTCACCTCACAATCAGGGACAGAGACAAGGCAGAGGTGTTTAATGCTTTCTTTGCCTCTGTCTTCAACATGGATGACAGACCAAGGGGGTCTCAGTGCCCTGAGCTGGAGGACCATGACTGTGAGAATGATTAACTCCCAGTCAACCCTGAAATTGTGCAGGATCTGCTGCTCCAGCTGGATCCTGACAAATCTATGGGGCCTGATGGGATTCATCCTAGAATCTCAAAGAGGTGGCTGATTTCATCACAAAACCCCTCTCGATGACTTTTAAGTGGCCTTGGGAATCTGGAGATGTCCCAGCTTACTGGAAGCTGGTGAACACTGTCCTGATTTTCAAGAAGGGCAAGAAGGACCCTGGAAACTACAGGCCTCTCAGTCTCACTTTAGTGCCTAGTAGAATTGTGAAGAAGATTATCCTGGAAGTATTGAAAACCACCTGAAAGACAACGTTGGTCACAGCCAGCACGGCTTCACGAGCAGAAAGTCCTGCTTATCAAACCTGGTTTCCTTTGATGACAAGGTAACCCAGTTACATCAAGCCAGTTGATGTAATCCTTTTGGATTTCAGTGAAGCTCTCGACACTGTCTCTCACAGGATCCTTCTGGACAAAATGTCCAGCACACAGCTGGATAAGCATCATGTGGTGGGTGGGTGAGCAACTGGCTCATGGGCAGAACATAAAGAGTTATAGTGAAAGGGGTAACACCAGAGTGGTGACCTGTCACTAGTGGGGTTCCTGAAAGCTCCATCTTAGGCTCTGTGCTCTTCAACATCTTCACAAATGACTTGGAAGCAGGACTGGAAGGGATAGTAAGAAAGTTGGCAGATGATACTAGACTTGCAGGAGCTGTTGACTCCCTCGAAGACAGGAAGGCTCTGCAGAGAGACCTCAACAAATTATAGGACTGGGCAATCAACACTGCAACATAGGAAAGATATTAAGTCATTGGAGGGTGTCCAAAGGAGGGCAGTGAAGATGGTGAAGGGCCTTGAGGGGAAGCCATATGAGGAGTGGCTGAGGTCACTTGGGCTGTTCAGCCTGGAGAAGAGGAGACTGAGGGCAGACCTCATTGCAGTTACAACTTCCTCATGAGGGGAAGAGGAGGGGCAGGCACTGATCTTTTCTCTGAGGTGATCAGTGACAGGACCCGAGGGAATGACCTGAAGTTGTGTCAGGGGAGGTTTAGGTTGGATATTAGGAAAAGGTTCTTCATCCAGAGGGTGGTTGAGCACTGTAACAGTCTCCCCAAGGAAGTGTTCACAGCACCAAGCCTGACGGAGTTCAAGAAGCATTTGGACAATTCTCTCTGGCACATGGTGTGACACTTGGGGATGTTTCTGTACAGGGTCAGGAGCTGGACTCAATGATCCTTATGGAGTCCCTTCTAACTCAGCATATCCTGTGATATTCTGTGAACGAAAGCTAACAACTAGAATTTGTGTCCAAACATTTTCTCATTCCCTATTTCCCCATTTGTTTATACCTTTTGAATAATCCCCTTTTCCTTGCTGATATAATGAAATCCATAAAATTTCTCCATCAGATTTTAAGCATTAACGTGCAAGTTAGTAGCTTACTTTCTGTGATATCTTTGTTGTCAGTGGAGACAGATAATTCTACAGCAAACCAAGTAAGATCAAAATGTATGTCTCCACTGATTTCATGTTATGATTTTGCTACAATTCGAAAGGAATCATATTTAAAACCGTAACAAAAAGTGCAGTAGTTACTCAAATATTAATAGTAAATAGTTGGGAAAATTATATATATGCAGTGATATGCTTTTAAACACCATTGTTTTTCATTGTGAGCTATTGCAGACTGGACAGGTATATAAAAGTGCATAATCACAAGACTGGGGCAGGGGTTCCTAACAGTTCAAAGCAGAAACATGTCAGACATGGACACCAATGGCCAATGATTGATATAAAATTGTTTAACAAGATCAGGAAAATGTCCATAACTTCCATGTCTGGAAGTGTCTTTATAGTGCTTATAAAACTGCATGAAAAAAACTGATTCTTCAGATGCCATGCTTCAGAACTGGGTATGCAGAACTGATCACTCTGGTATCCTACAATGTATTACTACATATCTAAGTATTGTTGTTATCATTAAAAAAAATGTTTAGTATTTGTTCTGAAGCTTTTTTGACTCATCGATCTTATTACCCATTTTTAATGCTGTCTGTTTAAACTAGACAGAACACTTCAGTGAAGTAGACTCAAAATCATGCAGCTAATTTTATCTTCTTCAAATGAAGTACAAGCATCTGGGGATTTTTTCATCTGTCATTGTCTTCTCTCAGTATACCAGAAATATTAATACACTTGTACTCAGTGCTCTTCTGACTACTGTTGTCATCACAGTGCAAAAGATATAGATAACTCCTCGGAGTATTAGAAGGAAACTCTATTTTATTCAGAGGTAGTCTTTATGTTTTTTGCCTTCATTCCTGACAGAACAAGGAAACATAGAAATTTTTTATATGATTATCTTGGTTTTTAATTTGAAATAATATTTAAGTGATTTCTGTTATACTGTAGCAAACACACACTTTTGAAAAAAACATGTAACTGTATTCAGGTCCCTACTTAACATAGGAGCTCATTTCATTGAAATAATAGATTTAAGTACAATGCCTAACTTCAGAAAGGAAAGAAAACAAAAGAGAAAACAAAGAATTATAGATGAGTCAGTTTACTGTAAGGCCCCCAAGAAAGTCTGGAACAAAGCACCTGGAAAATAGCAAATAGATTAACACATTTGGGATAGTCTAGACTAAAAAGATGACTGAATAGAGCTATAACCCTCTTTAGGTACATCAAAGATTTGCAAATAGGGATGACAGTTCTGTTTGCTATGCTCAAGTTGTAGCACTAAACATAACCTTGGAAAAAAGGTTGAAGTTATTAAGAAAACTCTTAATGATGTGGATACAACAGAATGATGTGGGAGATTATCACATCTTGATCTTTGGTGATCTTTAAACCATGTAAGAAAAATAGTGGTATGAATGATTGTGGTGATTTAAACTTAGCCAAGGGCAAATGCCCAAACTGTTGCTTTCTCACTGACTTCCTCCACAGCAGAGGGACAGAAAATAGGAAGAACAACAGGAATGAGAACCCGTAGGTTGAGATAAGGACAGATAAGCTGCTTATCAGCTACTGATGTGGACAAATGAGACTCAACTTGGGAAAAATTCATAGAATCATAAAATCATTTAGGTTGAAGAATTCTAAGAGCAAAATTAGTTGAATTTATTGTTAGTTAAAACAGATTTAGGTGGTGAGAAACAAAGACGAATGTTAAAGTAACACCTTTCTTCCCTGCTTTCCCAGGACTCACTCCACTCCAGGCTGTTAAACACCGTGCAGGGAAATACCTGCTCCACCAAAGCCTTCACTGCAGGGAATTTCTGCTCTGTCCTTCATTACTTTGGCATTCATTGGACTTTTTCTCACATGTATTTGTCCTTCATTCCACTATGCCTGTGCAGCCTCGGCTGTGGGCTCTGCCCTGCCCTGCAGTGGGTGAGTTGGAGCTGGCTGGAACCCACTGTGTCCTGCACAGGGCAACTCGCCCTGCCAGCAGCTTGCAACAGATACCTCATATGATGATAAATATGGCTAAACTTCCTGAAAAAGGAAGTGGAGTCTAGATTACTTTTGTGTATCTCAGCCTTTTTTGGTTTTATATAATTTTACATCCTTTTAAATAAGGATGGTATCAAGTAACAGCCCCTTCTTTTGCATTTATGAAAGTTCTTTGTAAAGAAGGTGTTTTCTCCTAGTTAAATGAGATTCATAGAATGATAGAATATGCTGAATTAGAAGGGACCAATCAGGATCATCGAGTCCAACTCCTGGCCCTGGGCAGGACACCTCAACAATCACACCGTGTGCCAGAGAGAATTGTCCAAATGCTTCTTGAACTCAGGCTTGATGCTGTGAACACTTCCCTGGGGAGCTTGTTCCAGTGCTCAACCACCTTCTGGGCGAAGAACCTTTTTCTAATATTCAACCTAAACCACCCCTGACACAGCTTCATGCTCTTCCCTTGAGTCCTGCCACTGGTCACCTCAAGGAAGAGATCAGTGCCTGCCCCTCCTCTTCCCCTCATGAGGAAGTTGTAACTGCCATGAGGTCTGCCCTCAGTCTCCTCTTCTCCAGGCTGAACAGCCCAAGTGACCTCAGCCACTCCTCATAAGGCTTTCCCTGCAGATTATTCATCATCCTCGTGGCCCTCCTTTGGATGGTCTCTGATAGCCTAATGTCTTTGTATTTATCTCTTTTAAAAGCTGTAATTGCATCACCTGCACTTCTGGCTTTAAAAGGTTTACAAATGTTATTTCCTGGATCCTGTTCCTGTTAGGAACAATAATAAAAAAAGTTAATTAATTATACCTACACCAGAAATATCAATCAGTTTCATTTGCACCTTTTACATCCTGCTGTGAATTTTAGCATGTTACAGATCCTGTTATTTTCCAAAGTCCAGATTTAGTACATAAACATAAGATTTCTTTAAGGTCTATTTTCTAGAAGACTGGTTTTATAAGTGTTACTTGTATAGTCATGAAGAATATTAAGATATTAACCATGTACTTCCACTTCTTGCTTTTGAGGACTCATGGTAATATTATATATAGTAAGGCCTTTATCAACAAGCACATCTTTTAATTACCAAGAATAAAAGTATTTGCAATCATTTGTGGAAAAATATAATTAAAATTATATTTTAATCCAAAGCACAACAATGTCAAATGAAATAGTTCTTTTAGTATAGCTGATTTATTTTCTAAGTTGGAAAAGACAAAGATATTGGAACTATCAGGATGCAACGACCAAAGAAAACTTACATGATATTTTTAGCACAAACCAGCAAATGCGCCTGACCCTATTAAGTATATTAAATCTATTTTATCTTTTCCATAAAAAAGAGACCTTTTGTACACTTGAATGCACTTGCTACAACGTAATTCACAAGTGGAATATAAAGATGGGAATTTGAGTAATAAGATGTATAATTCTATGAAGTCATAATTAATGAAACTACGATACTGTAGTCATCACCAGTTGATACTTGCACTGAGATTCTTCAGCCACTTTTGTGACTAGAACTGTGGGTTATTTAAGAACAGAACTTCTTCCCAGCAGTATGGAAGATGGCAAAAGGTACTTCATTATACAAATCTTGAGATGTTACAGCATGACAAAGTGAACAATATAATGATCTGGTGAGCAGTTGGGTACCATCAGCTTGCAGTCAGATTTGAAGTTGTAGTGAGGTCTCTGAGAAATTGCCGGATCTTCCCAACCTTCCTCCCTTTCTCCCTCCCTCCATCTCTGTCTTCTTTTCTATCATATCTCCTTCCTTTTCCTTCCTCCTTCATTTTCCATATTTCTCTCCTTTCTCTTCCTTCTCCCCTCCTTTCTCTCCCTCCTTTCCTTCTTTCCTTTCTTTCCCACTTTTTCTTCATCTTATATAGCTCAAGACATATCTACCGAACTTTATTTCACAGATCTATGGAGTATAAAAAAAGTTGCTATATGGCATGTTCATAAATGCTAGTTCCTTTTATAACATCTGTGTCATGTGTCATTCATAGTAGATTACTCATCCCATGACTGTATAAAACCATGTCCATTCTCAAGGCATATGCTTTGACTGCTTTGAAAGTATGGACACTATTTGTCTATCTCATAATTATTTTGGGCAAAAGTGGCTCTTGCTCTTACTGACCATAGGATAGTGTGCCCTTGTGATATTTCTGGCTGATAACAAGTGGGCTTGGCTTGTCCAGGCATTATTATGTCTTCCTGAAATATCAAAAGGCTGTTGAGCTGTAATAGCTTCTGTACAGTGGGGTCACGGTCATTTCATCGAGATGTGCATCAGTGCAATTTAAATGCTAGGACCTGTGGGCCAGCAAATATTACATTAATGAGCCCATCTACTCTTTCGGACTTAATTTCAGGAAAAGGTAGAAATCTTGTCAAATGTACTTAGCTATCAGTATAAGACTATCAGTTGCCTTATGATACTTACTAAGTCATAAGCATTTTTAGCCTGTTATTCCATCAAGTACAGACAAGAGTCAGCATGTCTTGCTTTTCAATCCTGACACCCATCTATGTTTTTCAAATACCAAATTCGACTTGGTTCATCCTTCCTTGCTGTGTAAGACTGAAGTATTATGGCCCTCGGATATGACTTGCATCTGTGTTCTCCTAGGGTTTTTCTAGGTTTAGGCACACTGACTTCACCTTAGAGCTTCTGTTACTAAACTCATTGTCACAGTGTTATGTTTATATTACTTAAATAAACACTACTGTAGACCCTAGACTATACAATATTGGGTTCATTTTTCTTTCTATTCAGAACAGTTATGTGAAATACTTGAAGAAATTGCAGGCAGAAAAGCTACCTCGATCCTAAAAAACCCAACTCTGTACTGATCTCCAAGCTTCTTTCAACAGAAACTTATATTCTTAATGCCTTCTTAATAATTTTATCCTACAATTATTGTTTTAAACCTATAGTGAACTACAGTTGCATTCAGATTAAAATGAGCAGACAGATTTGTAAAGAAAAAATTGCTATGAACAGCTGTGTTAAGGATCTGAAAGCAACAAGGAGACTGAGTTGCAGTCACTATACTCTTTAACATCTTCTGTAGATTATTTCTAATTCCATGTATACTTTTATCAGTATGTATTAGCTGATGACATCTATAAATATAATACATCTTTTCTCACTGCCTTTTGCAAGACCTTGTGCAGGTATTATTTTCTTTTCCTTGAAAAACCATAAAATAAAAAAATAAAAAAAGAAATTACAGTAATAGTAATTTAAGAATTACTAGTGAACATCTAAGGAAGAACAGGCATCCAAAAAGTGAAGAGACATTCTGTCTGTAAGGAGATGGGAAGGAATTAGTCTGATATAGATGCTATATTCTATCATCTCATTTCTGCATAGGATGGCTATGTAGTAAGGAAACAAAGGGAGTTCATGCATTAGAATAAAGAATTGTATTACTTAATATAGTGTAATGTCTGTAACCTCAAAACAAATTCATTCATTTAATGTATATAGTATGATTGCTTAAGTTATTTAATATGGTTAAGATTTGGTGAGAATTACATTGCTTCTCCAACTACCAAGATCACACAATATCTTATGAAAAAAAGAATTAATTTAATAGAAATAATAAAAAAATTATTCAGTTATAAATTCATTGAAAAATGTGATACTAATAATCTTGTAAGGAAAAAATTCATTTCCCTGAAGAAGAATACGTTGGAAACTGATTCATTTGCAGAAAAGAAAAAACCCTAAAATTATATATATATATATATGTATATATGTATTTATATAACAGAATTCACTTTTTTCTGAACTAAACAGTCAAATCAGTTATAAAATAGTATGGTCGATCTTATATCTGCCTTTTTAAAATGTATCTGATACAGTCTGATATGTTCTATACACACTAACATATAGGGTGCATATGGTTGGATCTCAGCTTGAAATGAATTTTGAGACAGTAATAAAATGATGACTTTATAACTTTATTTTTCTTTAAAATAAAGAATCTATTAATTTTTTTTTGTTCGGTTGGTTTGGTTTTTCTCTTTTTGGGTATTTTTTGGCTTGGGTTTGATTTTGGTTTTTTTAAGGGAGCACATAGAAAATAGTTTCAAATCATGTCATGTTAAAAAATGTTTTTGCAAGTCCAGATAATTAAATACAAGCTAAAAGTGATAAATCAGCTTTTTTTCATCCAAATTTTTAAGATGACACTTGATTCTATATTGACAAACAAGATCCTTTCGCAAATCTGAAGAGACAAGGAAGAAAATAATTTCCTGAATTGAGTAATCTTTTAGTATTCTGCCCTGCATTTCATCAGCCAAACTGTTCACTTCATCACAGCTCAAGTATACATCCTCAAAACATTTTATAAGCAATATACTAAAGCCTGTATAGCACCCACAAATGCTTGCACATTCCTGTATATTTCCAATTTATTTTAGATCTGACAGTCTTACTTCTCTTGCAATAGTGCAGTTTCCAGTTTTTACTCTAGAAATAAGTATTGTCATTTATCTTGTAGTAATCTTCTGTAATATTTTTAATAATTTGTTAAAATTAATTTTTTAAAAGACTTACTAGTTGGCATATTGGATTAGATTGTCAGTGAAATGTACAATGTACTCTCCTAGGTCTTGATTTACATTTAACCTTAGGAAAGGTCACTGGAATTTGCCTTGGCCTGATGTTAATAACAAAGAAACTCAAGTGCAAGTTATCTAACTCCTTTAAAGGATCACTGAAGTGCTCAGCATTTCAAGCTACTCTATTTGAAGTTGCACCACGGGAGGTTTAGGTAAGATATTTGGAATTTTTTTTCATGTAAAAGGTTATAAAACATTGGAGCAGACGGTCCAGGGAAACTGTGGAGTCACCATCCCTGAAAGTGTTCAAAAATTGTGTGGATATTGCACTTGAGGACACGGCTTAATGATGAACATGATGGTGGTTCTGGGTTGATGGTTGGACTTGATAATCTTAAAGATATTTTCCATCATTAACAATTATATGATTTTATGATTTAGTAATTAACAGTAAACTGCAAGAAGCATTCATGCCTGGTCTTTTCCCAGAGTAATTACACTTGTCTATTGTAAAGTGCTATGAGAGAGATATTCACTAATTATACTGATTGAGTATAGTTAACACTGAGTTGATATACTCAACAAATTATGACAATTATTTATAATTCAGTTATAAATCTATTAAAAAGGGGAAAAAAGATTGTGCAATGCAGGAAGGTTATCAAAACTCACAGGAAGGTTCTTAGGAAGTTTTGAAAAATAGACTACTGAAATGTGTAACGAAATCACGCTAGGAGAGTACATTTGAGAATACTTGCATCTGCTAGGTCAGACAACCTAATTCATATCATTTATTGTACTTCTGACAAGACTTTTTGGTGTATATATCTTTGTTACTAGCTAAGATGAATTGATCTGTATTGTGTTTGGAAGAATAATTACTAGTACTAGAGTTATCTAGTACTCAAGTGACAATTGCCTAAAATGCTTTAGCCTCAAAAGATATATGAAAAGTCCTGTCTCATATTCTCATCAACTAACTTAAGGACATTTACCTTTCCTCTCTGACTAGAATATTCCTTTATTGCTGAATTAGTGTCTTCAGGATATTGGTTCCCTGAATCAGTCTCTGGAAACACAAGCTCTACAAAACACAGTCTTAATGAAGGTACCCTACCCAAACATTGTGAATTCTCTGACTCGAAATTTAAAACAATTACCAAAGAAGCGAGTATGTAGCTGGATCGGAGAACAGGGAGATGGGTTGTGAATTTTATTTTCACATCTGGGTCCTGTGTGACTGATAGATATTATGGTCTCTAACATAGAACAGGCATGTAGTCTCAAGAAGGGCTGAGTTTCTTGGTCAACAGATCAGTTTCATCTGACATTAAATTGCTTTACGTGGATACACAGAAAGTGAGGACAAGTACTGCCTGTGGACCATGTTGAAAGTACACTGGAACAAAGTGTCTACCAAATGGCAGTTTACAACAGAAGTCGGATGTAACAAAGAATGCTGAGGAAGACTAAAACTCTAACCCTGTGTGGTGGGTTGACCTTGGCTAGATGTCAGGTGCCCACCCAGCTGCTCTATCACTCCCCTTCACAGAAGGACAGGGGAGAGAGTAAGGTGGGAAAAAAAAAAGACAACTCATAGGTTGAGATAAAACAGTTTATTTAAAGCAAAAATTAAAGCAAAGCTTGAGCGCACAGAATCAAAGGATAGCGGGTTTTATTCTCTGCTTCCCATGAGCAGCAATGGTCGGCCACTCCCAAGAAGCAGGGCTTCGGTAGACATGACAGTTTCTCAACAGGCAGCCTCTAGACAATGAACGTCCCCTCTCCTGCTCTGTGCCTTAGCTTTTATATCTGAGATGACGTCATACGGTCTGGAATATCCCTTTGGTCAGTTTGTGTCAGCTGGCCTACTTGGGTCCCCTCCCAAGATCTTGCCCTCAACTGAGGAAGGAATGTTACAGTGTTGGTGGTGTGCTCAGCAGTAGCCAAAACACTGGTGTGTTATCAACACTCTTCTAGCTGCCAATGCAAAGCACAGCACTGTGAGGGCTACTGTGGGGAAATGAGCTCCAGCTCAGCCAGAACCAATACACCCTGAAATTTCTGCTTTAATTTTTCAAAAGGTAGGCAAAAAGTGAGCTGTAGAAAAGGCAAAGAAAAAAAATCAGCTGGGATACTTTCACAGAAAGTATTTTATAATAAAAATTAAATACTTTTGCAATACTTGAATAGTTGGAGAGAGGCAAACTCTTATTGTGGACATGTTACCACAGATTTTACAGTACTTTTGAAACTTTTACTCAGTGCCTGAGAAAGTTATGGACAGATTATCTGAAGTGCAATCACACAGCATGTACAAGACAAGAGATCAGGCCCAGTCAGCAGGGTTTAAAAAAGGCAAGTCCTGCTTGACTAACATGATCTCCTTTTATGATCAGGTGACATGCGTAGTAGATGAGGGGAGGCTGTGGATGTAGTCTACCTGGACTGCAGTAAAGCCTTTCATACTGTCTCCCACAGCATTCTCCTGGAGAAACTGGCAGATCATAGCTTGGACAGGTACACTCTCTACTGGGTTAAGAAGTGGCTGGAGGGCCAGGCCCAAAGAGGGAGTCACATCCAATTGACAGCCGGTCACTAGTGGAGTTCCCGGGGGCTCAGTATTGGGGCCAGTCCTGCTTAATATCTTTATTGGTGATCTGGATGAGGGAATTGAGGACACCTTCAGTAAGTTCACTAAGATGACACAGTAAGATGACACTAAGTGGATGGGTGTGTTGATCTGCTGGAGGTTAGGAAGGGATCTGGACACTCTGCATCTATCTCTCAGGGCTGAGATCAATGGTATGAGGCCAAGTGCTGGGTCCTGCACTTTGGCCAGAACAACCCCATGCAGAGCTACAGGCTGGGTAAGAGTGGCTGGAAAGCTGCCTGACAGCAAAGGACCTGGGGATGTTGGTTGACAGCCTGCTGAGCATGAGTCAGCAGTGTGCCCAGATGGCCTAGAAAATCGATGGCATCCTGGCTTGTATGAGAAATAGTGTGGGCAGTGGGACTGGGCCAGTGATCATCCCCCTGCATACGCAGCACTAGTGAGGCCTCACATCAAGTCCTGTGTTCATTTCTGTGCCACTCACTGCAAGACATTGATGTGCTGGAGCATGTCCAGCAAAAAATGTCCAGGGAAAGCCAATGAGACTGGTGAAGAGTCTACAGGATAAATCAGTTGATGAGTGGCTGAGGGAGTTGGGATTGTTTAGCCTGGAGAAAAGGAAGCTCAATGGAGAACTTATCACTCTCTACAACTCCCTGAAAGGAGGCTGTAGCAAGGTGGGGGTTGACCTCTTCTCCCAGGAGACCAGGGACAGGACAAGAGGAAATGGCCCCAAGCTGTGCCAGGGAAGATTCATGTTGGAGATCAGGAAGAATTTCTTCCTGGAAAGGTGTAACAGACAGATAACATACAAATGCCAAAAATTATGTTTTGCCATTGTTTCTGCCTGTCAAAAACTTCCTACCAAAACTTCTGTGTCAGTTTTCCACCAGAAGTTCTCACCAAGATTTTCCCACTGGAGTTTTCGTGCCAAAAGATCCTGGTATTGTTCATAGTTATCACATCTCTGCGAACATCTGAATAGGGCTACGTGCCAAGAAACCACACACAACCTCCTTTGAACACTATAAAAGATGAGAAGTTTGGGAAGAGCAGGGAAAGAGGAGTGAGAAAGAGAGTTTGGCTATAGCAGCCAAAAAATCTCTTCTCTACCTCATCCTCACCTTTTTTCTTCTGCTGCCCTAAACTGCCTGCCATCACCAGAAACTGGACCCCTGCTGTCTTGAAGTGGACTGAGAACCACCGTGCTACCTGCGTGAGTTTTTCCAGCCTGACCATATTTCTGTGGGCTGAGAAGTGCATACTGAGACCTCCGCACGGCCTGGGGCTGCCCGGTGTGAGCGGGAGTTAGCTTCGGAGCAGCCACATCCTGGCTGCATTCCAGAAGAATTAAGACCCCCTGCAGCTAAAGAGATAACATCTAAGGCAGCAGAGATTACAGAAAAAAAAAAGGCAAAAACTGCTTCTCTCTCTCTCCCCTCCCCCACTCCACAGGCCAGCTCAGACGAAAAGTTATTTTTTTTTGGTGGTAATCTTTTTCTCTGCTTTTAAAAATAATCTTAGCATTTTCTAACCTTTTCTTATTTTTTCCTCTTTCTCTTTGCATCTCTTAGCAATTAATAAAAACAGTTTTGGTATCAACAGATAACTTGTATGAGTTTTAATTTTACTCAAGGGAACATTTGAATATAAAAATTCTTTCTGCAATATTTTAGCAGATTGTAACAAAAGGGTAGTTAAACATTGGAACAGGCTGCTCAGGGAGGTGGTGGAGTCAACATCCCTGGGCATGTTAAAGAAATGACTGGACATGTCACTTAGTGCTGTGGTTTAATTGACGTAGTGGTGTTCATTTAAAGGTTGGACTCAATCTTGAAGGCCTTTTCCAATCTTAATGGTTCTATGATATTTGACTCTATGAAACAAGTATGAAATAAAAAAATCATCATATCTGCATTAAAACCTCAAATACAATATGTGTTTTCTTTTTTAACACTAAAAGAACTATGGCCATTTCAGTATCATTCATAAAAATGGGAAAAAAGGTTGACCATACTTTCTTCATTTAAATGACAATGATTAGTGATAAAGGAATATTTCACAGAGTACTTTTACAACTAAGGATCACAATCCCATAATCCACAGCTTTCTCTGAGGAAACTGACATACTTAACAAATGGTTTTATTAAAACATAGTCAGTCCCCATTTGCACATCCTTGTTGCTATCAGCCCTGCCCCCTAGAGAAACACCGAAAACACATTCTGTAGCAGGAATATCTTTTCAGACTAACCTTTGTACTGACCTAACAGTGCAAGAGGTCAGAATTTTTCTGGTTTGTATTAATACCTATGCTTGGACCCAGTGAGTGCTGTCTCCCCTCTTTCAGTTTCGTCTCTGGAGAAACATTTAAAAGAGGACTGAGATGGTGCCTTGACTGACAGGTGTGAAACTTCCAGCATCAATGTCACACTTTTCTCAATGAAGACCTCAGAATGCTGATGACTTGATGCAATTGTTGACCCCTCTTCTTGTTGTTATGTGTTGTTTTTGGAACCATGGGGTACACTGGCAAGCTGAGCATAATACCAAAGTAAAAAATAGATAGTAGGAAAGCTTTTTGTCTAATAGTTTTAGAGGTCTTATTAGTAAGCCTTTGGGTATTAATTTGGTCTATGAGTATTAGTACTATCCAAATTGAACTATTAGGTTGTTAAAACACTAATAATAAATTCTCTCCAGATATATATATGGAAAAGTCTCTTTACAATTATGACCTTTTTCAAAGTACTCTGTGTGTAATTTACTGGTTAAGTGAACAGACAACTTTAAACTAAAGCACTTGGATGATGGAAGCTTCTAGCAAAGTGGCTCCAAGCAAAACCACCTCATTCTTATAGTATCTCCTGTCGCACAAGTGAGGAGGGAACTCATTATGGTCTGTAAAGAGGCCAGTTGGACCATTGGGGGAGGCAGGAAATATAAGTCTCCCTTATAGGAATATATGAAAAAAAACCTCAATAATCTCAAGCGCTCTACAAAGGTTTGGTTTTTAATCAGTCCCATCTTCCCACCTAAGGAGCAGATTCAATAAAACATGATCAAATGGAAAACTACTGCTCTTAATCTATTAAATGTTTTCTACAATACGTACACTGAGCAGTACCGGTACAGATATAGTTAAGATATTGCTGTTTCCTATTGATTGTGAATGAGTCACATTAATTTTCTATGCATCTTCAGAGAACAGGATCACAACATCCATCAAAATTTCTGAGACATCCTTCTTGTTAGGAGAGGCATAAAAAACACCACCTCTGGTGGAGGAGCCCAGCCCAGTGCACCCAAAGACCTGTGAGTCCCTCTCTCCTAGACCAATGGATGCAGCTGTTGCATTCCTGTTTGCAGGCTCAACAGCAACTAAGAGCATGTATGCCAGAGACACACACATGCAGAGGACACTAATGCAGCCAGCTAATAGACTACCCACAGATGCAGCATTGCCTTTAACAGCACACACACATAACGATACCATATTGAACATAAAACGTGTACAAACAGCCAAATCCCAGTCCTCTTCTCAGATTGATCAGGATTGAAGCTTGCTAGTAAAAGTACACATCTCCTTACTCTCTCTTTCAAAAGCACAGACACATTTGTGAACCCCTTGAATATCAGTGTGGGACCTCAGCTCATTTAATATTGATATCCAGAGCTTGGGCCTCCTACTCATCAGACAGTCCAGCTTAAAGGCTGCTAATGAAGTGCAGGTGCACATTTATGCATGGGCACACACACACACACAAGCTGAGGGGAAAATATAAACATTCTGATCTTCCTAGTGGCTCATGCCCAGGCACACAGGCCCTGTCACTCTTGCTCCCCCTCTCCCTGCTGATGCTGGGACTCTCACCCGCTTCAGCTGGCATCAGGCATGGGAGCCACATCACCCAAGGTCTCATGCCAGTCACTGGCACTAAATTGACTCACTGCAGACACACGTTCCTATGATCTGTGGTCTTCCTTTAGCTGCTGATGCTGAGACCCTCATTCACTCCAGCTGCTGGCACCAAAGACATTAAGACAGTGGCCTATCTCCAGTTGCAGCCTCCAAATTCAGTCACTTTGGTATCTCCAGTTCTTTCATCTAGACCTTACAACACTCACAGATGGGAAGAGAGCAAGATTGTATGGAAAAAGAGTTAAGAAATATTTAACAGAAAGAATGGAGAAATGGATAGACTACAGTGATTCATGGCAGGTCTCAGTCGGACAAGAGTACTAAATGGTGAACTATTTACACACTACCAGCCTTTTTTATACCTCCTTCCTCTTTGTACCCACCTCATCCTTGTTTCACCCAGATTCCCTTCCCTTAAACATTTCTTAGTAGGTCTAAGGGTGCAAATTTTGGTATGAATTGGAGTATTCAATCATAAGAATAATGGCAAGCCTAATGTTAGCTCTTTGCGATTAAGTTATGTTAAAAATGAGCTTTTAGGAAAGAGTAAAAAGAGGTTTGAGATCTCAGTGAATGAACGAAGCAATTAGTATATAATAAAAACACATAATTGACATAAACAATTTACGCTGCTTCTCCCATAGATCCATTCTATCATTATGAACGCAACTTAAACACAGAAACCTTTACTTATTTTGAATAAAACCTTGCAAATAATAATTGTAAATATAAATTTAAAATAATTTTATTATAATTTTATTTGCTTCTCATCAATTTACAGTAACAAGAAAAATTCATATTTTCATTCAGATCATGTGAAATAGTTGCTGCCAGGGTCTTATCTCATTTTAGAAAAAAGATATGACAAAGTTTGCAAAATCTTAATCAAAATGAGCACAATCTTAGTATTATGTTTGTGTTTTCTGTGTAAAAGTTTAATATCAAAACAGAAGAATGTTTTGAATTTCCTGTTAATTTCAGACAAAATAACAAGTGAAGTTACAAGATTCATAATCTCACAACTCACCTTTTTTGAGAATATCATACAGCCACCATGAAACAACAACAGAAAAATGTCTGTTTTCATGCAGGCTGGTTTTTTTAGGTAACTATTATTGAAATTTCCTTTGTGATAGCAAATACCTGAACACAGTATCATAGGAAGAAATGCAAACTTAAAGCAACTACATTTGGTTAGAAAATAATTGCAAAATTATACTGTATGTTAGTCAACCAGTCTTGTTGCAAAGTGTGCTGATATACTACAGACTTTTCTCTTACAGCAGGACCTGGGGCAATTTATATCAGAGGAAGAAAATATGAGTTAAATTCCTGTAAGTCTGTCTTCTCCTTCTATGATACTTATGCTTAGGAACAAGGAAGGATTCCCTATTTCCTTTTAGCTAGGTGGAGAATAAAAAGGCAGCTAGTGCACATTCAATAGTCTCTTTTTCTCCTTCTCAGTCCTTTACAGCTACTTGAGGGGAGGTTGCAATGATTGCTGCCATCCACTAGTTCAGAGTATTGAACTGTTTTTATGTCATGATGGGTTTTGGTTTACTGTATCTGGAAGGGTGTTTCTCCTGTCTCCTCCTCTCTTCTCCCTCATTGGGTCAAAATTGCAAGAATAAAAAAGATTTTTGTAGGGAAAATTTCAGAAGCACTGTGCCCACACAATTTGCATGAAAGGACAAGAGTGAGCGTTCTAAAAAGATATGGACAATGAGTAGGGCAAAAACTAGCTCTAGAAAACTCTACTAACGGACTGGGGTTTTTTTTCAGTTTTCTCAGAATTATGCTGACTGTGATGCTTCTACAGTGAAAGAGAGGGAGAAAAGGGAGAGTAATATCAAACACATTTACTAAGAATTTAAAATTCAGCATGCCTATCCCATTTTTATAAAATATAATTCTATACAGACTTAAATATCAACAAGACTTTTCAGTCTTTCATTTTGAAAATAAAGATTGGCTTGTTTGGCTCTTGGATCCCTTATGCCTTTCTTTTTTTCTTTTAACTCTTCATCTCAATGTAATAATTTGTTTATATTCTATGATTGTCAGGGATAATTGATGCTTCCAAGAAAGAGAAATTTTGAAAAGTTTTGCTGTTGTTGAATATTCAAGAGCTAGCTTTATACGTAGCTCATTCTTAAAGAATGTTCTTCTGAGTATCGCTACTTTTCTTATATCAACAGTCAATTTCTGCTGTGAAGCCCAGAATTAATAGTGGTTTTAAATTTGACTGCTTTTCTAACTCCCCAAAAATTGTTTACAATAGGATGGCTTTAGGTACATTTTGATTAAACTTTTCTCATGAAAACATCTTATTTGTCCAATATATCGTAAATAAACCAAATAATTTCCTTCTTTTTAATCATGACACCCTTAAATCATGAGATTGTTGACTCTGAATTATTTCCATCTTATATTTCTAGCACATCTATTAAGAGTATACTGAAATTATGAATACAAATGTCATGATCGTTCCAAATCATCAAATCAGAAAGAGCTCTGATTCTTGTAAACTCTGCTTTTAAGAGATAGTGAGAAAGTGATTATGAGTCTTCTTTTGTTATACCACCAATAGGTGAAAGGTACCAAATATGAAAACTTCTATCATTTGTATGATTTCACTTTAATATATGAGTGCTTTGGAATAGTCACATGGAAGTCTGATTTCTTTATTTTATAAAACTTATTCTTAAAAAAACCGGAGGACATGGCAAACTGTGCAAAAATAATTTAAAATAACTATTTTAATAAAGCAAAAGTTCATACCATTATTATAACACAGAAAACCATTTTTGTTCCACAGGCAACAAAGGTGCTTCTTACCTGTAAAGCCCTTGTCACAGTTACAAAGAAAAGTATTTGGAGTAACATTGACGCAGTTGCCATTGAAACACGTAGATGGCTGGCACTGTCCAACTATTTCTGTACAATTTTTACCTATTTGAAAGGAATAATATGAACATTGAATTTTACAAAATATTTAGGGGTTTTGGTGAAGTATTTTTAAATGTCAAATGTATAGCTACAATACAGATAGGCAGATGGATAGTTGGGTACTTGTGTTAACGTTGTTCATTAGTTTTCACTAAAATTACTGAAATTCTAAAGCAAGACAGAAAGATAATCTGCTTTTATAGGAGCTACTGTGCTCAACCTCATCTGTCATATACTCACGAATTCACATATACCTTAAAATGCAGAAATGCTGCTGAAACAGTTGTATTTTTTTCTTTTTAACATGAATCTAGCTTAATGCTTCCTCCAGCATTGAGAACAAGAGATGTTCTCATGTAGAGTGGAATTTGACAGAATTTTTTTTAATATGCAGCTTTCTGGAAATTACAGTTCCAGTTATAAGTTTTTAATGTTATTTCAGCATACAGGTCTAAATACCATATAATTATGCTTGCCACTTGAATTACTGCTATGACATTATTGACGGTTCAACAACTTTTCAAATTTCTAATTGACTTTATATTATGGGAGGCACTTTTTCTCCCTTATTCTTGTGTAGCCATGTCCATACTATATGGTGGTTTTTCTTCCTAATTCTTCTTGTTTACATACAGCTTATTTATGGGACCAGTACTGTTAGTACAAAATTATGGCACTACCCAAAACTTTCCTATATAGGTTCACAGAATATTTCAAGCATTGCTTGTTGATAACATTAGGCATGATGATTGCTTTTAACAGAATTGCTTGTGAATTTCTCCATTAATTTCAGTTAAATTAGTACCAGACACTTTTTGATATTATTATTTTCAAAGCCTTTTATACAGCCCCCAAAAATCATAGCAGAAATATTAAACACACTGCATACCATCAATTTTTTCCACTATATTACTACACTTTGAGTAATTATAAAAATATTGTACTCATAACATTGACTCATTCATACCTGCTTAATCTTCTATTGACAAATGCATTAATAACCAAATTATTACACGCTTTGTAAAGCGATTAAAAATAAATTACAGCAAACTTTATGCAACATAACCTTCATTCCTGTGTTCTATGAACCTCACTTGTTCATGATTCATCAGCTATGTTTCATAGCATTAGCATCACCATTGCGAGAACACAGAAGTCCAGTCCAACAAAGGAACATTGCAAGAATTCTGTTCCACAAATACAAAAAGAGCTACAACAATCCATTTTGTGATGTGAATTAATATTTCTGGAACTTTCTAAAGCATGCCCAAATTCCATTGGTTTGAATCCAGGAATAATATACAATTTCCTTAATCCTCTTTCTTAACCCCCTGAAAGGAAGAAAATGGCTAAGAATTTATCTAATCGTGCTGTACTCTCTGGTATTGGAATCCCAACACTAAATTCAGTTTCTCCAATGAGTTTTGAGTAAGTACTGCAATATTTCCTAGATAGAATCAGATAATTTTTTTTCTTTTGTGAAATATTTAATTTGATGATAACAGTATGTTTAATGAATTCCTTTTGGAAGGAACTTTACCGTACAGAACAATCTGGAAGAAAAGATTAAGTATTTTGCTTTGCTTCTTCTTCTAATTAAATGTTTGACCTTTCAATTAAAAACAAATTTTGATTTTAAAAATTTCCCTAGTGTAACTTAAAGGTCCTTAAAACTGAAAAGGGAGGGGTTTTTTCAGCAGATTGAATGAAATGCTCAATAAAACCATTTACTTTTTTTCAGCAGTTTGATTAAGTAACTATTTTTGGGAGTTTACTCCAAACCATTTATGTTATTTGGTATAAGAATTTAAATTGCTGAACAACAAAAAAAAAATCAGTTACTTCTGTAAGTTCTCAAGCGCTTATTAACATCTCGTGCTTAAGTAGGAAAGAAATATGATAAGAACCTATTCTGTTTTTCTGTACAATGCACTTATGAATATCAGCAAGTACAAATTGTCTTCAAATTCTTGCACAATCTCCCATAAGTGACTATTTGTAAAAGTGATTCAGTGCAGGTGTGGTAGTGGCAGTGGAAAATCAAATTATATAAAAGCCTTGCTAATTATGTTCTCACTGTTTTATCATCCATTAAGAAAATATATGATCCATGTAACGTTTATTCCTAGAAGATAAAAGAAATACCTGAAAATTTTGGAGAACATGTGCACTCGTAAGAATCTCCAGAAAATTCTGTCTTCTCAGTGCAGGAGGCATTGTTGTGGCAAGGTTTGGTGGAGCATATATCAAACTTCTGGCAGAATGTTCCAGAATAGTGTGAGAAACAATGGCAGTTATACGCTTTTTCCCAAACATGGCTTAGACATTTTCCATGCCCAGAGCAGAATGGTGCATTTGGAGACTGTTGGCAAAACTGCTGCTTCACAGTTACGTTCAGACGAAGGCCCATATTGCACAATAGGGGGCCTCTCTTATGAAGTTCTGCAAAGTAATGAGTTCCAACACCAAGCCAGTTAGGATCAACTTGGTGCAGTCCTCTTATCTGGCAAACAAAAATCAACTGTTCTTGAAGAAAAGCAGCTTTAGGGCAGTTAATAAATTCTTCCTTGGAGACGTTTACCAAGTTCATTCCATAGGACTGAAAGGATGGCTCAGAAGCGATGAAGAGACTATCACCTAATTGAAGCTGTAAGGGGCATATCTGAGGGATACTGAGGTTTTGTCCTCCCAAGATTTCCCCAGTAATACTTTTATTCATATTCCAGCATTCGGTGTAAAAGTCTGAGCAGACATTTGCCCTTGGTGTCCATTTGATTACAGTAGGTTTTGGTTCCACTCTCCATTCAGCTGTCATTTGCCTCTCACATATTACCTGCCCATTTACAACGCAGAGTTGAAGAAAGCACACTAACATGGGAACTGCTGATTTTGTAGTCATCATTTTACCTGGCAAAGGGAAGTTATCTTTCACACCTGCTTCATTACTGAGGATACCTTCAGAACACTTGTTCCTTAAAGTTCTCTGGTATTTTTCATGGCAGCCTAGGAATTCAAAGAGAGGAAAATATTTGTTTTCACACCAAATACATTTGAATATTAAATCCTCATTACAAGTACAGAAAATGTACAACAAAGCAAGGGCAACGTCTAATTACTCTAATGGAAAACTAAAATAAGTCCAATTAACTGATCAGAACTATAACACTTTAACAAAAGTCAAATTTTTCCTATTTTTATTCCTGCTAAAAATTTGATTTTTATTTAGTACATTTCATTGTACCTTCCTGTGTTCCCCAAAAATGTTATTCAAGTTAAGATAGGACATCTGTGGCAAAACTAGGAACATCTAAGCTCTAGTCATGAGTTTTAACTATAAATATTTTCCTAAAAATGATTTATTAGTTTACGATAAAAGTAGATATTCTGAAGACGTAGGCATGAGAATTCTGGCTTTATGAAGAAAACATGCAAGCAATCCTCAACACTTTTCTGTTCTTACACACTCAGCAAAACACTTCATTAAATCCTTACTTTTCAAAGTACATATCTTAATCATATGTTTGATGTTTTCATGTATCACAGTTAAAGACAACAGACTACATAGTCCTCCACAACTGTTTAATTTATAAATTAGCCTTTTTTTGTCCCTTGAATATATCTAGCAATTTTTTATTGCATGGAAATGAGTGATTAGAGAAGGCAAACCAAAATAAGATTATATATAAGTAAGCTTTTTCTTGGAGTCATACTAAAAATGATGAAAACATATTATGTTTAATACCTTGGAAATTTTCCATAGCTTTATGTTAGTAAAAGTTTAATTTGACTTAAATATAATGTTTTTTCTCACTTTTAGTCTTTTTCCTCTCACTGTACTTATCTGACACTGTAAGATAGTGGTTTCTATACTGACATTTACAAATGAGAAAATTATTTGAAAGAATAAAATCTATCTTACAAGGGAAGACATTTAATAAAAATAAAAAATAGTATTTATAGTTTGAAATTTGTTCACATTTTTCTCATTTTTGCACAGCACGTGGAAACACATGTGGATGCATATTTTTCTACGCCTACATGTACCTGGTCTACCGCTAAAGTGCATGTGGATTATGATACTGATTGAAGTACATGATTTCCTTAAATGTCCTCCTCTTCTCCCATGTACTTCAAGAGTATTTTGGACCATACTTTGGACTATTCTGAAAGATCAAAGCAGGACAGAAAAGATACTGTTTGAGGAAAACTTTAGTTGAAGAATATTAAAAGACTCAAGAAGCTGCTGCAAATTATAGGATACTATCAAAGAGTAGCATTCGGTCTCTCCCATTATCACCTAAATTGGGATGAAAACATCTAAAATTTAGCTACATCCTATTAGTAAATTGCTGAGCATGTGAACCTATCCCAATGACCTTTGTGAAGCAGAATGATCAGCACCGTCTAAGCATTCGAAGATACCAGAAAAGTGTAGACTATGACTAACTAGTAGTAATAATAGCAGACTCAAGCTTTAGAATATTAAACTCAGAAGGGGTAGGAACCAGGGTTTGATCCTTCTCCCAAAATAGCTTCTGTTTTGATTTAATTACTGAATCCCGATTCTGCCTTCAAAGAGTTTCGGTACTCTAACCACATAGCTCCAGAGCCAGGCGAGTATGTTAATTTCTAATTTTCTCTCTCTGTCTCTGCATTTCCACCCCTGAGAGTTAACTCCCCATAGAAAGAAAGAAAGGACATGGATCTGCAAGAAAACTACGACCCTTGTTGCTGAATACTCATTGTCTTTCTATTTTGAGACCATTCTATTATCTTCAGAATCTCATGATGTTCAATGATACCATTAGATAATGGTCTATCAAATGTGTAGTTTGGATCATTTAGCATTTTTTTCTTTTCAGGTAGCAGTCTTGAACTATTAGATTCATTATAGCTGCTATTACATCTGTCACTATTATCAGGTATAAAAGTCTATGCTCTATATTACTGCATATTTAGAAATCCTACATTCAGCAGCCCATCTTTTCATACCATAATGAGATTTTCTCAGTTGGTACTAAAATAGGCCTTTATAAAAGGTTATTTTTCTTTTTAGATACTTCGAAGAGAAAGCTATTACATGTTTAATGCAGAAGAGTTCCTGCCCACTTACATTTTGCCCTTCATTCATGTAATTATGCATCATTATGGTATCACACATAGGTTTAATTTTTACTGGTAAAGAAAATGTGCTTCCTCACAATATTTGTATGGGGTAAATCTGGAATATTTTAAAATAAGTTATTGGTAGCATTTTAACAGTTCATACTCTTCACAAAAATCATTATTAGTCTTCATGCCGTCAAAAAATTATTATGGGAGCACTATAATTAATAATATTAAATAAACAAAATCATCCTATAAAAGCAATGGAAAAAAACACAGGGTAAGATAGAAAAGAAATACCAAGAGATTGTTTATTCAGCAATAAAATCATGAAGGAAAAAAGTTTTAGAGGGAAGAGCATAAAAAGCAAAAAACCATACATGAAATACAGTTAAAATATTAACATACCTTGCATAGAAAATCAGCCAAGAAATTAAATAACTGCAAAGTGCTGATGCCATATCATGAGACAAAAAATGTGATAAGATGAAATTTGAAGTGATTTTGACAACTTTCATACCTTAGGTCTGCTTTAGGCAAGGAGAAAATCTTCCTGTCTATAACCTCAACTGGTTCCATGTAATTGATGAAGACCAAAAAAAGTTCAAGACTGGTATTTGTATGGACACACAGATACTTGAAGAAAATCGAACCCTTAAAGTTACATTAGGTTGTGTGAAATCAAAACAATGCTCTATTTTGTACTATTGTAGAACTAAAACAGTTAGGTTTATGTAGAATTTCAGGGAAGTAATTTAAAAGCAAAAATGAATCCCAAGTTATTTGTTTTCAAGTCCAGCATCTTAAAGATTATGTGTTCTTTCTATTAATAACAAGTATGACATACTAGAGACAAAAATACAATATATTATAAGTGAGAGTGGAGAAATGCCCACTGAAGATAAATAACTCCAATGACCTTCCAGGGAAAAAAAAATCTGCCAAAGAAGAGGATAAACCAGAAAATGTTTAGGAACATCATGTTACCATGTTTTGGTTAGGAATGGACCATCTCTTTCCACCTTGTCACATGTCACATGCACACTTTTTTGAATTACTACCTGTGTTTGACAAACTCTGGTAGAATGCAATTGAAACCTTGGATCAAAATGATTTAAAAAGAACTGAGAGAATGTTGTTGGGGGGCTTGCAAAGTGTCCCTCACCTTCCTCAGGAGCTGCATTTAAGCTCAGGTTCTCACTCTGGGTCCTCACCTGGGTTATGCTGCAAGTAGAGCTGGTACTTGACCTTATACCATGATTACCCAAATGTCAAAAGTCAAGCAGGAGGGGCAGAAGGCTGTCTTCGCTGAACAGGAATCTTCTCTTGGAGATAAGGCAAAAAATTAAGGTGTATGCCCAGTGGAAGTAATGTCAAGAGACATGGGAAGAATTCAGAGAGGCTGCTTGCAGCTGTAGGGGGAAAATTTGTGCAGCCAAAGCTCAGCTGCAGGTGAAGCTGGCCAGAAATGCCAGGGGCCAACAAAGAGTTTCTTTCAAATATATTAATGGCATAGTCAGTATAGAAATGTCATCAGTCCATTACAGGATGAGGATGGTCACCTCACAATCAGGGACAGAGACAAGGCAGAGGTGTTTAATGCTTTCTTTGCCTCTGTCTTCAACATGGATGACAGACCAAGGGGGTCTCAATGCCCTGAGCTGGAGGACCATGACTGGGAGAATGATTAACTCCCAGTCAACCCTGAAATTGTGCAGGATCTGCTGCTCCAGCTGGATCCTGACAAATCTGTGAGACCTGATGGGATTCATCCCAGAATCCTCAAAGTGGTGGCTGATTTCATCACAAAACCCCTCTCAATGACTTTTAAGTGGCCTTGGGAATCTGGAGATGTCCCAGCTTACTGGAAGCTGGTGAACACTGTCCTGATTTTCAAGAAGGGCAAGAAGGACCCTGGAAACTACAGGCCTCTCAGTCTCACTTTAGTGCCTGATAGAATTGTGGAGAAGATTATCCTGGAAGTATTGAAAACCACCTGAAAGACAACACAGTCATTGGTCACAGCCAGCACGGCTTCAGGAGCAGAAAGTCCTGCTTACCTGGTTTCCTTTGATGACAAGGTAACCCACCTAACTGATCAAGGAAAGCCAGTTGATGTAATCCTTTTGGATTTCCGTAAAGCTCTCGATACTGTCTCTCACAGGATCCTTCTGGACAAAATGTCCAGCACACAGCTGGATAAGCATCATGTGGTGGGTGGGTGAGCAATTGGCTCATGGGCGGAACACAAAGAGTGAAAGGGGTAACACCAGAATGGTGACCTGTCACTAGTGGGGTTCCTGAAAGCTCCATCTTAGGCTCTGTGCTCTTCAACATCTTCACAAATGACTTGGAAGCAGGACTGGAAGGGATAGTAAGCAAGCTGGCAGATGATACTAAACTTGCAGGAGCTCTTGACTCCCTCGAAGGCAGGGAGGCCCTGCAGAGAGACCTCAACAAATTATAGGACTGGGCAATTAACAACCATATGAAGTTCCACAAGGGAAAGTGCAGGATTCTCCACCTGGGATGGGGCAGATGTACATACAGACTGGTGAATGAGATGCTGGAAAGCAGTGCCATGGAAAGGGACCTGGGGATCGTGGTTAATGGCAAGTTGATATGAGTCAGCAGTACCCTGGCAGCCAGGAGGGCCAACCATTTCCTGGGGGGCATCAGGCAAAGCATCACCAGCTGGTCATGGGAGGCAATTGTGCTGCTCTGCTCTGCACTGATGCAGCCTCACCTTGAATATTGTGTGCAGTTTTGGGCACCGCAACAAAAGAAAGAGATTAAGCTATAAGTGAGCATTCAAAGGAGGGCAATGAAGATGGTGAAGGGCTTTGAGAGGAAACCATATGAGGAGCGACTGAGGTCACTTGGTTTGTTCAGCCTGGAGAAGTCAGGAGACTGAGGGCAGACTTCATTGCAGTCCACAACTTCCTCATGAGGGGAAGAGAAGGAGCAGGCACTGATCTCTTCCTTGAGGTGACCAGAAACAGGACCTGAGGGAATGGCCTGAAGTTATGTCAGGGGAGGTTTAGGTTGGATAATAGAAAAAGGTTGTTCACCCAGAGGGTGGTTGGGCACTGGAATAGACTCTCCAAGGAAGTGTTCACAGCACCAAGCCTGACGGAGTTCAAGAAGCATTTGGACAATTCTCTCAGACACACGGTGTGACTCTTGGGCGTGGTCCGCTGCAGGGTTAAGAGTTGGACTCAATGATCCTTATGGGTCCTGTCCAGATTATAGGAAATATTTCAAGTGGCATGGTTTCACCTAAATAAATAAATAAATAAATAAATAAACAATCTTTTATGTCTTGTCTTTATTGTAATTTTCTTTCTGTAAGTTCATGATGAAGCCCCTGACTATGACTGTGACCATGACTCCGACCTTCTGAGGTGAAAGTCTGTGAGTACAGAATACTAACAGGTAATGGGAGACTGTAGCTACGATGTACCTTAGGTCGATAGCACAACACAGTTCAAAGAAAGATGAACTTTCTCTGTAGGATCTGTGACTGTTTCATGGAGCAGTAGGTTGGAAAACACAAAAGACAAATCAACCTTTGATGTGATTATAGTTATTTACATGTCCTGATTCAGAACTGAAAAGTGTCTGTCTAGCAGGAACCATCATATACCCAGATTCAAAATGCCTGCAGAAAGAACAAAAGTAAAAGGAAAAAGTCAAGTTGTCCTCAGTTTCTAAAAAAGAAACTACTAATGCAGTTAATTTGTTAAAAGAATGCTTAAAAGAGGGCAGTGGTGTTAAGCGCTCATAGAAGAAGCAGAGATTTTATAAGGATAATGTATTAAAAAATGTGTATCATTAATCAGGGCTTGAAAATAGATAAAACGAAGCTGATGTCTAAATTTAAGGGTGTGAGAAGGAAAGCAAGAAGCAGATCTTAGAATCTGCAATTTCCCATAAATCACTCAAATAAAAACATCACAGACTCTGGTAGGTTGAATGTGAAAACATATATTCATATGAAAACTAGAGGAAAGAAAAGAATTCAAAGAGCAAGTAACAGTATCAAAACCAATAATAAATCTTGAAAAAGACAGCAGTAATCGAAATCCTAACAGAGAGCCTTCATAAGCGACAGACATTCTAATAATGAACTTATTGTTCAGTTGTGATGCAGTGTCAGAGTGGACCATATTCACATTCAGTGAAAACTCTGGTTGCAATAGAAACTACAGAAGAAAAGGATAATTTCATGAGCTACTGATAATGACATTCTGTCTAGTCCCACTGACTTCACTCTGCTGAATTTCACAAGTTTGCTGTATTCACTAGTGACGCTTATGGTGCCTGGGGGAAAGAACATTGCTAGAAATATTAGCAATGGAAATTGTTAAAGAACACCCTGTGCTCTTGTGATAAACTTCCTCGCTAATATTTCTTAATCTACATACTAATTTATGTGTCATATTTAGTTAATTGCACTACAGCTGTATTAAAAGACATAAGGCAGAAGTGGTTTTAAATGTATTCTTTCCTCTAACACTGCCATACTTGACAACACAAGGTCCACAAAAATGGACAAGAAACATTGTTATAGCCCTTATTAGTTACAGCGCAATCACAGAACAAGGTCCTGAAAATGACCATCGGGGATGATGATAAAGGGCACTGACATTCATTGTAACTTGTGGAGTGTGTACTTCAGTTATATTCCCTCAAACAGCTTCTCTGATTAGTGGTATATGAAGAATGAAATGAAGAGAGGACCTAGAACAGGATACACATTCCTCTTGTCCATCACCACTCTACCTTTACTTTTGGTGTTTAACCTTTGAAAATATTTAGTCATGCCAGCAAAGGACGTACAAACTTTTAAAAAATGGAAACATGATTTTCAAGGAGAATGCATGAAAATTATGATGGGCAACATAAAACTGTAAGAGAATTCTAAATACAAAAGAAATTTTACTCTATTTTCTTATTGTATATAAAATTAATATCACAGGATCACAGAATATACTGAGTTGGAAGTGAAACTCAAGGATCATTGAGTCCAACCCTTAGCCCTGCACAGGAGCATCCCCAAGAGTCACACAATGTGCCTGAGAGTATCATCCAGAGGCTTCTTGAACTCTGTCAGGCTTGGTGCTGTGACCACTTCCCTGGGGAGCCTGTTGCAGTGCCCAACCACCATCTGGGTTGTTATGATGTGGTTATTAAAATTATTAGAAAGGCCTCTGCCCAAATTAAGGTTCAAATGAGACCATATGCCAAAGTCAATAGTATTTAACAGTAAACTGAGGCAGAAAGAGAGAGATAGAAAGAAATTGGAAAAAGAAGGGGGCAGGAAGAAGAAAGAGAGTGACAGAGAGATTAGATAGAAAATGTATCACCACTTTGTGGAGTCCGCTGGTGTCCCATGGATCAGGGTCTTCTGGTCTTTTTGGTGGTGAGAGTCCCACAAAGCATAGAGTCCAATGGATAAATATACCTTCAGGAGATGCCAGGAACCTCCCATGGAAGGGAGAAGCTTTGTGGTCTCTTGCAACAGGCTCTGGATTTGTTGCCTCAGTTGGATCACATGCAGTCCCCTGACAGTGGAAGACCTAAGGAATGAGTCTGGGGGCACTCTGGGATCTTTGATGGTTTATGACCCTTTCTCAGCTGCCTCTCACATGAATATGCTGTGTGTATGTGGTCTTCCCAGAGTGAGGGCATTTACTCCTGTTTTGTGTGGAGAGATTTCACTATCACACACCTAAAACCCGTCTCATCCTTCACTGGCTGAGGCTTGTTTACTTCTCCTTAAACCTGATATAATTGGACAGTAGTCTTATCTTGAGTTCCCATCACAGTCCAAATTCCAGTCAGGATGCATATGCTGGAGGGGGATGCTTCAGTGGTCCCAGACAGGCAGTTGGTTTTTGCAGTTTAACAAAAGGTCTTTCTATGATTTTGGCAATGTTTAAGACATGAAAAGTATTTCAGTCTATCATATGGGTGAAGAATCTTTTTCTGATATCCAACATAAACCTCTCTTGACATAACTTCAGGCCATTCCCTTGGGTCCTGTCACTGGTCACCTCAGAGAAGAGATCAGTGCCTGCCTCTCTTCTTCGCCTCACAAGGAAGTTGTAACTGAAATGAGGTCTCCCCTCAGTCTCCTCCAAGCTGAACAAACCGAGTGACCTCAGCCACTCCTCATATGGCTTCCCCTCAAGGCCCTTCACTGTCTTTGTTGCCCTCCTTTCAATGCTCACTAATAGAATTAATATCTTTCTTACATTGCAGTGCCCAAAAATGCACACAATATTCAAGGTGAGGCCACATCAGTGCAGAGCAGAGAGGGACAATCATCTCCCTTGACAGGCGATGCTTTGCCTGATGCCCCCCTGGGCACGGTTGACCCTCCTGGCTGCCAGGGCACTGCTGACTCAGATTCAACTTGCCACTGGCACTGTTTTCCAGCATCTCATTCCCCAGTCTGTATGAAAATCCAGGGTTTCAGAATCCTGCACTTTCCCTTGTTGAACTTCATATGATTGGTGATTGTTCAGTCCTCTAATTTGTCAATTAAAATTGATTATCACTTTGTTTCCATTTCTTTGAGGGTTTTGAGTTCCTATATCATGTATTTCATGGGGGTATTTGAAATAAACTTTTCATTAAAATCAAAAATATACTTCTGAAGCTAACTCAAAATCATCCCCTCTTGGCATACTTTAGTTCACGTAACACAGCAATCTCAAAACAAGTGAATCCTCTGATGAAACAAACCTGAAAGAAACACTTTAGGAATGTACCTAGTGCACTTGAGTGACTAATGGATGATTGATCCATGTGTATAAAGCTAGTGTGCAGTAAAACTCCCAAATAAAGAATAACATGAATATCAGGTGATATCAGGTAGCTTCACTGCTTCACTTTAAAAATACTCTTTTGTCTCTCCACACTACTTGAAAATAAAGACAAATCTGTGAATTAAATTTGAACTACACCAGAACTAATTTTCGAACATATTCAAAGAGTTAAACTCTGCTGTATTCAACAGAATTGATCCCTAGTTAGAGCAAAGATATTTAGAACATTCTGTGTGAAAACTAGCATAAATCTTGAAAAGAAAATTCATTTTTGCCAACTCCAGATAATTTAGGTTCATTGAATTGGCTTCGATACTGAACTAGAGAAAGTATTAGCCTAATTCGTTAATTCTTAAGAAGCCATATTAGTCAAGGATTTCTTGACTGTTACAGTCCATCATGATTTTAGTTCAGGATAGAAAGAAAGAGTAAGATAATTGGACACTCCTAGATGTCAAAGAATCACAGAATTGTTTTCATTGGAAGGTACTGTAAATATCATTTACTTTCAACCCCCTCTCCCATGGGCAGGGACACCTTTCGTTAGATCAGGTTGCTCAAAGCCCTGTCCAACCTGGCCTTGAACACTACCAGGGTTGCTGCATTCACAACTTCTCTGGGCAACCTGTTCCAGCGTCTCATCACCCTCACAGTAAAGAATTTCTTCCTAACATCTAATCCAAACCTACTCTCTTTCATTTTGAACCTATTACTCCTTGTTCTATCACTGCAGTTCCTGATGAAGATTCCCTCTCTGTCTTCCTTGTAGGACTCCAGATACTGGAAGGTTATTATGAGGTCCTATACGCAAAGCTGAACAGCCCCAACTTTCTCAGCCTGTCTCAATAGAGGAGCTGCTCTAATGTCCTTATTGTGCCCGACTGTAGAAGCCCAGAAGGTAAGGAGCTAATGTGTATGTCTCAAACACCAATAGCCAAACATCTATGGAGTCAACCAAGGACTGTTGGTAAGAACATTCTGTGAGAACGAACAGGTTGTGGCTGAAGAAGGAGTCCATACTTTGGACTCAGCACTTTTCTGGGACAAATGTCCTTGTTCTGGCTCCTGAAGAAGAACACAACGCAGCACAGAATAATCTGTGGGTTGAGAAGCAGGCATGGAGTGTCAACCAAAGACAGACCCAGTAGGGGGGGAACAAGACCATCAAAGACCCCTAAGACCTCCGATCCATTTCCAGAAAGGTCTAGAAGAACAAATTGTGCATGATAACAAATTTTAATAGAAAGCAAGAAACTTAATCCCAGGGCAGGGGAAACTAATGTATAAGAAGGCATCCCCATGAAACCCAGGCAGTGTATCTATGTAAGATACAATGTCCACGTCTACAGTAAGAATCAAGTATCAATTTATGTTATCAATTCTGGAAGTGGGAAAAAGACACTGATCTTCTATACTGTTAAACTGTTAGATTTGTTTTTGGCACCATTACCAAACTGTAATTTAACTGTTAGTTCTTTAGGACAATTTGTGAGAGGTCAGGCCAAGAATCATTCCCAATAGGGAGTCAGAGTGCAAATACATTTTCTGGAGTCTAAGAAAAAGTGATAGGTAAATGTGTTGTGTTTCTGTGGCCAGGTTTCAATAGTGAGGGGGGCAACAGGGGTGGCTTCTGTGAGAAGCTGCCAGAAGCTTCCCCCAAGTCTGGTGGAGCCAATGCCTGCCCACTCCAGGACAAACCCACTGCTAGCCAAGGCCAAGCAAATCAGGAATAATAGTAAAGCCTCTGTGATAACATATTTAAGAAGGAAAAATAAAGTTATTATGTATATGAAAATTGCAACCAGAGAAGAGCAGAGTGAGAATATGTGAACAACAGTGTAGACACCAAGGTCAGTGGAGAAGGAGAGGGAGACCAGAGCTGAGATTCCTCTGCAGCCCATGGTGCAGACCGTAGTGGAGCAGGTTGTCCCCCTATAGCCCCTGGAGGACCACAGGAGTGCAGAGCTCTACCTGCAGCCCATGAAGGAGACCCACACAGGAACAGGTGGATGCCCAAAGGAGGCTGTGACCCCATGGGAGGTCTGTGCTGGAGCAGGGTCCTGGCAGGGACGTCGTGACCTGTGGAATGAGGAGCCCACACTGGAGCTGGTTTCCTGGTAGGCCTTGTGACCCTGTGAGGGACCCACATTGGCACAATCTGTGCCTGAAGGACTGCACCTGGTGGAAAAATGACCCATGTTGCAACAGTTTGTGAAGAACAGTTGCCTGTGAGATGGACTCACACTGGAGAAGTCTGTGAAGAACTGTCTCCTGTGGGAGAAACCCCACAGGAGCAGAGGAAGAACTCCTCTCTCTGAGCAGCAGTGGAAACAACAACTGATCGTAACCCCCATTTCCCATCTCCCTGCACCACTAGGTAGGAGGAGGTAGAGCTTGGAAGGAGGGACAAGGGGGGGTGCAGGTGTTTTAAGATTTATTTTACTTCTCATTCTCCAGTTCTGATTCTGTCAGTAAGAAATTCAATCAATATCCCCGCTTTGCATCTGTTTTGCCTGTAATAGTGGTCGGTGAATGATCTCTCCTGGTCCTTATCTCAACTCATGGACTTTTCGTTATATTTTCTCTCCTCTGTCTAGAGGGGAGTGAGAGAGTGGCTTTAGTGAGTATCTGGCATCCAGCCAGGGTCAACTCACTACAGTAAGGCATTCCATTAAGCTTCAAGACTAGATAACAGCCTCTGGAAATATTCAGTTATTAGAAAAATGTCTTCAGGCCTTTAATACAGGATATGATTATACTCTTTCAGGGAGTTGGGAAGCACAAGAAAAAATGTCTATCTGAAAAACTAATTGCCCAGAATATGGAACCCAGAATACATGTCCAGATATATGAGTGCTCTTTTACTAGTTTTTTGAAATATATTATATATAATAGCAAAATAATTGGACCTGTGAATAGTGACAATAAATTAACTTGTATGACTCACAATATCAAAGGGTCTGAATATAATTATCTGTTCAGTAGTGCAGCATTTTACTTAATCCTAGACCTTATGAATTCAAATTCAATAAATAAATTTTTCTTGTAAATATTCCATAGATGTCAAACATGCACTATCAGTACATGAAATATGTAACATGGAAAAATATTAAGGTTCACATAGGGATGAAATCTCATTCTTAACACGTGTAAACAGAATCATAGAATCATTTAGGTTGGAAAAGACCTTTAAGATCATCAGATCCATCCGTAAACCTAACAAGGTCAAGTCCAACACTAAGTGCACACACACAGAGAATGCATACTCATTATAAATAACAATGTTTATAAGGTATGTTTCTAATGGGCCTCTTGAAAATTACTGATGGAGGTGGCAGAAGCTTCTCTTAATTAGAGAATTAAGGAAGTCATTTCACAACTTAAGATATTTGATATTAAGCATACAACAGTATATCTAGGCAACAAGAGAAATTGAAAAACTGGTTTATCTTTGCTAGGATTTTGCAAGAATTAAATTTTCACTGCTCCTCCAGCTACATTCTCACCTACACTGACTTGAAGGGCTTGTTTCTAATGATAGAGAATTTAGCTAAGACTTTTTACTGAACTTGTTAGCCATATTCTTAAAAGAACTACAAAGAAAAGGTATTAATGCTGTTATGATGGTTATATGCAATTTTCTGTAGTTTTAGTTTCCTCCATCATAATTTTTGTATGAATGTGCAAAATAAAGAATAGGGGACATCTATATTTCAGGGATAAGAATGGAAAATCAGAAAGCTCACAATTTTCACCAAATGTATTTTGAAAAACATGAGTAAATATGCAGATGATTAGTCCTCCATCCTAACAGATGATTTCTAAACAGTCTTTAGAAATCACTGTTAACACTGAATATCAGACGAGCCTTCACAAGTTGCTGTCAATAACTTTAGTTCTCTCTATCTGAGTTAAGCTGCAGCAGGTACATGTTGGAAATCTTTTTCACATATGGCATAGAAAAATAAGGTACAAACCAAAGCCAACCCTTCCACTAGTCAAGATGAGATGAACAGAACTTTAATATAAATTTTGAAGAAAGTTTCGTGTGGCTTGTATAAGAGAATTTCAGTCTTGATGTCAAAATGAAACAGCTAACAAGTATAGTGTAGAAATGAACTTGCAGTTCTCCTATAACCTCAACTAAAATGGACACTCAGGATGTAACTAAGACTCTACAAATCCTCAAAAGAAGATTTTAGCTAATGGTGGGAAAAGAAAAAACTGTGTATAGGGGAAAAAAATCAAATCAACATTGTTCTCCAACTTCTCGTCACAAATAGGGATCACAATGAGTTATATTTTACTGACATAAATATCTTAGTGTTCCTGGAACAGTATTCAAATTCTGCTTGTAAGGAAGTAGGCATCTTGTCACCTGTCTCAGTTGCAGAAACACACTATAGTACAGAGAGTTTTATAAAACTCTGATGAGATCATGCTTGAATTTAATTACCTGAAAAGATCTGGTTTGGATCTCATGCTGCTTTTATTCAAGTGATGATTTTATTCAACTATACTTGTGTTAGTAGTCAAAGCAGAAATGCTTCCTGGCTCAGAGGAAATAGGTTACTGATGCAACAAAAGTAATTTGCAGTAGTATCTGAAATTTGTTTTTTTTTTCTTCCTAAAGCAGCATTGCTCCAACAGCAGACTTTGGATGGATAAAATACATAAATTTTACTCAGAATCTCATAATAATCTCAGAAAATTGATTTCTCCAACAACTGTAAGAAATTCCTTGCTGTTCTCCTGAGAATTCATGAAAGAGGTGGAAAGCTTTTAGCTCTGAGGGAAGCATGCAGACTGCAATTGTCAGAGCAAAACAGAAACTAGTTCAATGCTTCCTGCTGAGAGCACTTCACTTTCCCAGCAGGCGTTGGTAAAACTCAGCAGAGCTCAGGGAAAATAAAAAAAAATAAAAAAAAGCTAAACAAAACTCTTAGAACACCTGACAAAGGGGAAAAAAGAATCTTTCCATAAATTGTAAAACTAAAAGCTAATAGATGGCTGATGACCCTAAAACAATTAGAGCTTTGAAATAGATACATGCTCTTTTCATTTTTTTCAGGAGACAAATGATTTTTAATTTCTAGGATTGTTAGACCAAGATATTTAGTGTTGATCAGACAAGAAGAGAAGGATTTTTTAAGCAGTGTTACTAATATCCACTGTGGAACTGAATAGTATACCCTTTCCTGTGATCCAGCAATTTTTCAGAGGTTTTTTGGATTGAACAACTATATTATTGTTTCTAGGTAAGTAAAAAAATCAGTCTGTATTTCCTGTAGTCTCTCAAACCTCCTCCCTATTCTACCCAAGGTCTCCCTGGCTCTGCTTATTCTTGACAGTCCTTGCTTACTGAAGTTCTTTCTCACGACCTGCATTGTAAGAGCTTCTTCAAAGCTCAAACTGAGCTGCAATTAGACAAAGCACCATCTTTCCTTTTTTCCATAGAGATATCCATATGCATCACTTAGCACAGGGAATGTGTATAACTTTCTTCTTTGCTGCCCAGCCACACTTATTTTCATATGTTATGTAAAATACAGAAAAACACAGGGAAACAAAATTTACATCATCTTTCAGAAGCTGAGGAAGACAGAAGTAGAGAAACTTATAAAATATATTGTTCAAGGTGAAAACTATGTGACTTTTAAAGGCAAACCGGATGATATATTGTCCGCCTCTTGATAAGAGTGATTGAAAGAAAATGTTTTATCTAAACTTGGGAATTTAAGAAGTATGGAAAAAGATTCTGGGTTTCCAAGTTTTGTTACTCTTATTTTGGCATTGAAAATGTTATGCAACATTTGAAATGAAGGCACTGGAAATTTTTTCCTAAATTCTGCACTTTTTTCAGCCTGAGTTACTAATAGCATAAGTCACAGGGGTGTCTTTAACATAGAAAAAGTCTTCAAGATTAAGAAGACTTAAAACTAATGTTTACCATATAGTAAATTTTGAATGTTGTATTAACTCTTATGTAAAAAATATCTAAAAATTAATTCAACTTATCGTAGCTAAAATGTCTTCCAAAGCTTTTCAGAATGATGTATCAACATTATACAAACTGTATAATATTTGTGATTCATAGTAATTTCTTTTCCACAAATATTAAATGAAAAAGTTATTAGTATAAGCTCTATTGAATAACTTATCAGGGAATTCACCTCACATATTTGAGATTTGCAATCTAATTTTGTTTTATTCTCACTTTTGGATCTTGTAAGGTTTCTGGTATTTTGCCAGTTTGTTTTGTGCATAAGCATTCTTATTCAAAAAGCAGTATCTGATTAAAATATTTTGTCTGTTTAATTCCATGACACATTGCAATACATGAGCTACACTTGGAGATTTCAATATCCATTTGAGGCATTTGCAATTACTTTTATTTTATGTATGATTTAATTTGTGATCTTGCATTTTGCAATAATATTACTCTACTTTTCCATTTGTGAAATTCAATTGTCACAAATTGTTTTCACTTCTTATGGTCCTTTATCAGAATTAAGCATCACTGGCTCTTAAAATCTGCACATCTGAAAAATATTTTTTATCTGCTTTCTAGAAAAACTCAGATTTTGAAAGTTATTTTGTATAAAATAAAGCTGCATTTTTTCATTGTACAAATAATGCAAACGTATATGTTTCTCAAATCTAGAAACTGTGACATTTCAGTATGCCTAGTCTAGAAGTTGCCGATTATTTTTATTAACCCTTCTTTGCATGTTCTATTGTGTCATGTATAAATATAGACAGAAAAATTCTGAAGTAAACTTAGATTTTTAATTGTTACATAATTTCTCAGAATACATAATGTTATTTTGTGGAACAATAGCTGAATTTTTATTTGCTTTTCGGTCACCTGGAAGATTAGAATGCTAGAACAGATAAATTATTTAATTACAAATCAAGATCTGTAGTACCTGGGATTGTGTCCTCTGGAAAAGATCTGCTATAAAATTGATTCCTGGTATAGTATTATAGTCAAGGATGTGATACCAGTGTCAAGCTACAGTTGCAGGTTGTTTCCAATAGAATACCCAGTTCTACATATAGACCTGTCATTTGAATTTAGAGTTCCATATCTGGCTTTCACAGAATTTCAGAATGGTTACAATGAGCCTCTGGAGATCATCTTGTTCAAAACTCCTGCTCACGCAGAGCAGGTTGCCCAGGACTGTGTCCAGTCAGAAGTTCTGTGTCTAGTTCTGGGTTCCTCAGTACAAGAAGGCTGTGGAAATACTGGACTGTGTCCAGAGAAGGGCCATTTGGGTGTTTAAGGGATTGGAGCATCTTTCATGTGAGAATAAGCTGAAAGCTGGGGCTCTTCAACCTGGAGGAAAGAAGGCTCATGGGTGGTCTTATCTATATGTATAAATAACTGATAGGAGAGAATGAAGAAGTGGGAAAAAGACTCTTCTTACTAGTCCCTGCTGACAGGACAAGAGGATTACACACAAACTGAAACATATTAAAACAAGCCTCACTGACATTGTCAATATTACATGAGCCTTCGTTGGGGAAAGCGATTTATAAATATGGTATTCCTTAAATAAACATCCAGTATTCCAGGGGTGAGTTTTCTGTAGATAAGACCTCTTTTAATTTTGGCTTTACATGTCAAGGCTTTGGTAACAGAGGGGCTGCAGCAATCACTTCTGTGAGAAGCTGCCAGAAGCTTTCCCCATGTCCAACAGAGCCAAAACTAACCAGCTCCAAGACAGACCTGCTACTGTCCTTGGCCAAGCTCATCAGTGACAGTGATAGTGCTTCCCCTCATCAAGAAGGAGGAAAAAAATTGCTGTGCAACAGCACCTGCAAAAGAAAGGAGTAAGAATATGTGAGAGAAACAACTCTGCAGACACCAAGGTCAGTGAAGGAGGGGAGGAGGTGCCCCAGGTGCAGGAGCAGAGATACCCTTGCAGCCTGTGGTGAACATCATGGTGAGGCTGGCTGTCCCCCTGCAGCACACGCTGGAGAAGTTAATGAAGGATTATATCCTCTGGGTGGGACCCCATGCTGGAGCAAGGGAAGAATGTGAGGAGGAAGTAGCATCAGACACAACTTGTGATGAACTGGCCGGAATCCCTATTTCCCAGCCCGCTATGTTTCTCAGGGGGAGGAGACAGAGAAAATCATCTTCCCCTATGCCTTCCAACTGAATGATAGAGCAGCTTGGTGAGTCAGTCAGCATCAATACATCTCAGTCATCAAGGCCTCTGAAGGAGTCAGGAAGGCAAAGAAGAAAGGAGATGTTTAGCTGTATGGTTATGATATTTCTGAATTCATACTGTGCTTTCACTAAGAATTGTTGCTTGGCAAAATCTACTTTTAATCCAGTTGGAACAATGTGCAAGAGGAGATCTATTTCTCATAATGATCCTCTGGATCTCTGTTATCTGTTTTTAATTTGATTCTTCAAGGGATTAGAAGCATAAGATACCTCAAGTTGGAAGGGACCCATAAGGATTATCAAGTCCAACACTGTGTTTCTCACAGCGTTACTTAAAAATAAACTATATGTCTAAGAGCATCATCGATCTGCTCCTTGAACTTTGAGAGGCTTGGTCATAACCAGTTTCGTGGGAGGTCTGTTACAGGTGAGTGACCACCCTCTCAGGGAGGAACCTGTCCCTAACATCCAGTCTGAACTTTCTCTGACACTTCTTTCCATTTCGACAAGAATCATGAACAGATATGTTAAGAGACAATGTTTACATTTAAAGGCCCAGTCTTTAAGGACCACAGTCAGTCAGTCAGCTGGTACCTCATGTTTATTTCAGTTTCTAAAAAATGTCCAACTATACTTAATAAATCATAAGCTAGTCTTGTTACTGCTGTCATGATACTGTTGTTAAGATTGGAAGATGAAGCTCCTTATGGCTAAGGTTACAGTATTTAAAATATTCAAAAGCAGTGCACACAAAACTTGAGATAACTGTCATGGGTTCACTCACTCATCTGAAAATATGATGATTTTTTTTCTCTGAACAATTGAACACTTATGACTCCACTGCACCTAGCATCGCTACAAGCTTTGTTACAGTCAAGATTTGGGTAAGATCTGGCAAGATTCTAACAGAATATGAACCAGAAGTTGTATATTAAATTTATCATGATCTGCGATAAAGCTCGTGGATCTGTAAAACTTGTTTGTTCAGCTTTCAGGGAAGAGATGGTTTATAAATAGCCAACCAAGGCCATAAACAGGGAAAGTTCAATTTGTCAAACTTAATTTCTGAAGTCTAGATAGAAGGCTAAGAGAATGCAGGATTGCAAATATTTGCCCAGAAAAGTTATAAACAAATCTTCCTAGTTTATAAATACTTAATGTAAGTTAGAGAGAAATTTTTGAGTTTCTCTGACGTTATCTAATGTTAAAAAAGCACCTATACAAAGGATCATAGATAATTATTGGCTGTGGATATAAGCAAGTTTAACAAGTTCAAGAAAAAGTAACAGTATGTAAATATTTATAATTTTTTTTAGTATTTCTGTAAAACATCAATTTTTTCATAATATTTGCTCTTAAACACTGTGTATTGGTGATAATTATTACTGGAGAGAGGAGATCTCATAGCAGTCTACAGCTTCCTCATGAGGGGAAATAGAGGGACAGGCACTGAAGTCTTCTCTCTGGTGACCAGTGACAGGGCCCAAGGGAATGGTAGGAAGCTGTGTCAGGGGAGGTTTAGGCTGGATATCAGGAAAAAGTTGGCCACCCAGAAAGTGGGTGGCCAGTGGAACAGGCTCCCCAGGGAAGTGGTCACAGAATCACAGAATGGGTCAGGCTGGAAGGGACAACCGTGGGTCACATGGTACAACCTCCTTTCTCAAGCAGGGTTATCCTAGAGTCACAGCACCAATCCTGTCAGAGTTCAAGAAGCATTTGCTCAATGCTCTCAGGCACAGGGTATGATTCTTGGGGCTGTCCCATGCAGGGACAGAGTTGGACTTAAGTGATCCTTGTGGGTCCCCTCCAGCTCAGGATATTCTACGAGTCTATGAGTCTATGATTTAACAACCCCTATAAAAATCTAAAAAAAGCAGACAATAATCATAGGAAAAGTTTTCACATGAGTGGGGCTATGAATGAGCAACAGACCTCTAAAATGGAAGAAGGCTCAGAGGAGATGAGCAAGGGCAATGTGTCCATAAATCTACAGGGTGTGACTGACCACAGCTGTTTCAAAGAAGCTGACTTTAGCTCAACACAAAGAGGACTAGAGGTTGGTCTTTGTTTTAGATAAGCAGCTGTGTCAGTTGAGCGGATCAACTGGTGGTCTAAATGTTTCTCCTTGAGCTCATTAAAAGTATGAACATCTCCCTAAATTAGCCAGACCAGCATGTGGGATATGCATACATGGCTAATCCCAATGGAAAGTATAAGAAACCAGGCAGCTATCAAAAGAATTTTGAAGAAAGCAAGGGGTTTGATTTGGTTTCAATTAACGTTTTCCTTGACGATGATTTGGGCCACCCAGAGTTGTGACAGTGAGCATATTCTAGGTACTGGTAATGGGGTTCATACTGGTATTGTGAATGAATGTCATATTGCAATTTTTGCTATATTTTGCTAAATAAATTTTATAGCAAACTTTACACTTTCCTTATGTGGGCTATCTAAAAGAACTCGTGCAGAGAGTATTGGACTCTGCCAGTGGCTTACCTAAAGAAATACTCAGTCATATTGTTCAGTATGATTTAAATACAGACTTCTGATTTTCCTTTGTCTTATTAAAAACATGTTATGGATTTTACTGAAATGCTTGAAAATAAATTGAGGTTTTAGTTTTGGTCAGCAAAATACATGTGATGTAAGTATCATGCATTTTTTTCTTTTAATTCTTACATTTTTATTGTTTTTTTTTCTAACTTAGTATGTGTCTTCTCTGAGTCGTTACATCTGTTAATCACTACCCATTAATTGTGAGACATATCATCCCTATAGCTGATCATATAACAAGATGCTAGCACATTGGCTTGTGCAAGTGTATAAGAAGAAAAATACCTACTGCTATGTATCTTCTCAGACTCAGTCTGCAAATTAAAAAATGTTAAAGAAAAAATTTATAGCAGGGCCAGAAGGGTACTGACTTTACTAGAAAGCCATAAGAACTGCATTTATCTGCAGAACTTTAGTGTCTTTCCCCTCCCCTCCTTGCCCTCCTCCAATATTATTTCTTTATATTTTTTCATTTGGTATGTCTTATTCTCAGAAAAGTTTTGTATTCTTACCATATAGTGGTGGAAATTCCTAATTTCCTTACTATATCTTAAACTGATTTCCTCATTTAAACCTATAATAACCTTTCAGAGAGTGGGATTTTTTGAGTGTACATTTACTATTAATCTGTTCCTAGGCCTTGCCTATGCATGCATCTTTCAACTTTCTGAATATACTATGTCATTACAAAAGGATACATTTAAAACTCTTGAAGGTTTGACTTCTAAAGCCATGAAACCAAGACCTGACGGAATTAAGGCTGAAACTCTGGTCTGACATTGGCCTCTTAGTATAAATCTAGTCACACAAATAATCCTCTTAAATAATTCTTTTTCCCATGATCATACTTGTAGTTCAAATAGAAAATTATTTTAATCCTTTAAGCAGTAGAAGTACATTAAATTCAATTCTTTCAAATTTATAGTGAAATTATGCAGACAGTGACAGTATGAGAGAAGCAAGAGAAACCACCTGGTCATGTACTACAGAGCCATCTCCATTTTTTTGTCACAGTTTAACTGCAGTATAGAATATTTAGAGCAGGCTGACACACTCTAGAATGAAATGGAAATGCATAGACTGCTTAGAGAAAACAGTCCAATTATTTTTGACTCATGGTTAGTAACATCCATTCCCCTGATTTAAAAGCAGCATTGATCAAACAATAATATTGTTTATTTTAAGACATTAGGAGGAGAATATTTTTCAATTAATTTTAATAATGTGTTTGCTTTTTGCTTAAAAAAAAAAAAACATTTGAAAAAAGTATAAAAAAATTAAAATAGTCCTTTTCATATTTTTTTTCTTTTTCAAATAAGTTTCATTTTGTTGGTTTTTTTTTCATTCCGTTGCCCCTTTCTCCTCTTGCCCCTTTAAAAGGGCAGAAAACAGAAAAGTATATGAAAAGAGTAAAATTTTGTGTTTTTATTAAATATATTTTGTTTTTAACTATTTATGAAATGACAGCAAACCCCAAAACAATTCCATTTTTGTTAATTTCAAATCATTAAATACTTCTGTCTGTACACTGCATGCATTACTTTTTAGTAGTGCATCCAAAATTTGACATTGGGTTCTAATCATCATGTCACCTTCATACAACAAGTGTGAAGCTGAATGAATTGAGAAATGATGTATTTTTATGTTTTTCTTTGTGTCACAATATATTTATATTTATCAATTTTTTTATATTGGATGTTTAATTATTTTTTTATTATATGTCAAAATTTCCTATTAGTTTTTTGCTTTCTGAATATTCGAGTATAGAAACAATTCATATACCTTCCAATTTCCTTTTTGCCAGAGTTTATTGTACCTTGCCTCGGCACAATATGCTATCTTGATACACTAGAAACAACTATTTCAGAAGGAAATGAGCTATCCTTGCTTTGAAAGGGCTGTAAGATAATTTAATATTCTAATGAAGAAAAACAAACTAAAACCTCAAAGCCTCTTCCACCAAAAACAGTTCCCTAGAATCTTTCAATTTACCAGTATAGTAAATACAGTCTAAATCTCCTAGATCTCCTGTATCATAAATATCTTGCTAACATCTGTAGTACTAACTGCATTCTCCCTTGCCCTGTTGTCTTTTTTTTCCCTTCCTCCATTTCAACAGTAAACACATACTTGTGAAAAGTCTTGTGAGGGATTATAAAAAGTTTTTGAAATAGATATTTTTTAAAAGTCATACTATTCTTCTTATATTCAGTTTTTGTCATTTTTCTTTGTAGTATTGTTCCAAGACATGACATAGAGCTTGGTATCTATGGAGCACATTAGCTAAGCTAGGCAGCTACTCTAAAATAAACCTCTGTTGTGGAATTATCTGTAGGCATATGTTGCATTTGGAAATAATCTTAACTGATGCTAATTATTTCAGACTGAATAGTTAATGCACTCAAATAACACTGTAACCTTTTCATTTGAGCTTACTGAACAGATGTAATACTGCATTGTCATACCAGACAGAAGGTTTAACTTGATTAATAACGGTATAGAACTCTTTGTGGTAGTTCATATTTTGTCAATACAAACATGTACAATTTACATTTTTCCTATTATTAAAACCATACAGATTTTTTTTTAAATAATGTTTTCTAAGTAATATAGGCAACATTCTTCAGTGATACTGGGGGGGAAAAGCAGAAATTTCTATTTGTCTCTAACATGCATAAATACTTTTACAATTGTAGTTGGCAAACATTGGAAGATTAAAATATATAATAAAAAAAGGAAGACAACTATATACAAATGTGTTGCTAGCTAACCATCAGACTAAAATAATTTAAAATAAAAATTCTTCATAAGGTAGGTAGACTTAACATCTATTCAACTACTTGACAATAATTGCTGTTACAGAACAGGCCAGTATATTATCCTCTTTCTCACAGACTGTCTTTTTGGCTGAAATTATAACCTATTTTAAAATTCTTATTTATTTTGTAGTTGCAAGCATCAGACATTGCATAAGCGCAATCATAATAGCTACTTAGAGGTATTTGTTACCATTCAAAATCTCTATTACTCCTGTACTTGAAGTGCCAAGGGTTAGGAACTTTTATGCCCAGTAACTTTCTGCAGGAATATATCAGTGATATACTAGGTTTTTCTACATTTGCTAAAGATGGCATCAAATGAACCCCATGTGAATGGGACTGCCCCAAAGCAAACATAAGGATTTGCAACAGGGAAGATTTTTATTTCAAGAGGAGAAAGCTGTAAACTTAAATGTTGAATATATAGAAAATGAACAGAAAGAAAAAATGTTCTTTCAGAAAAATCATGCTCAAGTGAGTCCATTTTTTTTTAATGTGCAGTATTTAGGAATATGTGTTTACTGGTTAGGTGTTCAATTTGCAAATCTAGTAGCACCAGATTATGTATGTCTGTCATCATCTTAACACATAACTAGAAAAAGAATTATGCTCTGTTTTAAAACTGTCTATTCCAGCCTTTAACTGAGTAAACTTCTGGAGTAGCAAGCATAATCACAGAATCACAAAATGTGCTGAGTTGCAAGGGACCCACAAGGATCATTGAGTCCAACTCCTGGCCCTGCACAGAAACATCCCCAAGAGTCACACCAATGCCTGAGAGCATTGTCCAAATGCTTCTTGAACTCTGTCAAACTTGATGCTGTGACCACTTCCCTGGGCAACCCGTTTTCAGTGCTCAACCATCCTCCACGTGTAGTGTGTGAAGAACCTTTTTCTGATATCCAACCTAAACCTCCCCTGACACAACTTCAGGCCATTCCCTCAGGTCCTGTCTCTGGTCAGCTCAGGGAGGAGATCAGTGCCTGCCCCTCCTCTTCCCCTCATGAGGAAGTTGTAGACTGCAATGAGGTCTGCCCTTAGTCTCCTCTTCTCCAGGCTGAACAAACCAAGTGACCTCAGCCACTCCTCATACAGCTTCACCATATTCGTTGCCCTACCTTGGACTCTCTCTAGTATCTTAATATCTTTCTTACATTACAGTGCCCAAAATTGCACACAATATTCAAGGTGAGGCCTCATCAGTGCAGAGCAAAGAGAGACAATCACCTCCCTTCACAGGTGATGCTTTGCCTGATGCCCCCCAGGACATGGTTGGCCCTCCTGGCTGCCAGGGCACTGCTGACTCAGATTCAGCTTGCCATCAACCAGGACCCCCAGGTCCCTTTCCATGGCACTGTTTTCCAGTATCTCATTCCTCAATCTGTACAAACATCCAGGGTTGCCCCATCCCAGTTGTAGAATCTGGCACTTTCCCTTGTTGAACTTCATATGGCTGGTGATTGCCCAGTCCACTAATTTATCGAGGTCTCTGTGCAGAGCCTCCCTGCCTTCGAGGGAGTCAACAGCTCCTGCAAGTTTAGTATCATCTGCAAACTTGTTTAGTAGCCCTTCCAGTCCTGCTTCCAAGTCATTAATGGAGATGTTGAAAAGCAGAGGGCCTAAGATAGTGCCCTGTGAAACCCCACTAGTGACAGGTCACCATCCTGATGTTACCCCATTCACTATCATCCTCTATGCTCAACCCGTGAGCCAGTTGCTCACCCACCACATGATGTGTTTATCCAGCTGTGTGCTGGACATTTTGTCCAGAAGGATCCTGTGAGAGACAATATCGAAAGCTTTACAGAACAAGTTACTTTCTAATGAATGTCTGAAGGAGTGTTAATGATGCCTCATACATAGAGGAGATGACTGTGGAAGATGAGTTTACAGAAGTAAGTTATATGCTTAAGGAAAATGAGATTTGATCATTCAAGCATTTCAAGTGATGATCATAAGAAAGTTAATTAACCTGAAAAAAGGTGTTAAGTCTCCTGACACAAGCTTTTGGTGCCTGAGAGGTAATGATACCTATTTGTAGAAGCAAAAGGAGAGTCAGTTAAACTAGTTATCAGAAGTGTTCTTATATGTTGCTGTATTGAAAATATAAAAATCTATTAGTAAAATTTTAAAAAGAAAAAAAAAAAAACAAGAGCAATAAAAACCAAAACCAAAATGGAGTTTTTATATTTTCTCATCTAAAAAATAATACATATCTACTAAGAGTGCCAGTCACAGGTTCGATCCCCATAGGGGCCACTCACTTAAGAGTTAGACTCGATGATCCTTGTGGGTTTCTTCCAATTCAGAAGATTCTGTGATTCTGTCATTCTGTAATGCTTTTCTATCCAAGCAAACAATCATTGCAGGAGGTTAATTATTTCTGTTAATAGAACAGAGTTCAACGTACTGTGATTTCAGGAATAATACCAAATTCTTGGATAATCCAGACTCATTGTTTAGGCTTTTGTGACTGGTCAAAAATGTTCACAGATTTTATCAGGAATTCAAAATAGCTCTTATTGCTTGATTAGTCCAAGCAGCATGGCAACTGGCAATTATATCCAAGGCTTGATTAATATACGAAGAAGCTCAAAGGAAGTTGAGAGATGTAGTGCCTTTTTTTTCCCATGTTATCAAGAATCCAGAAGCATTGATTTTCTTTTTTTAATATATAAAATAGACATTTCTTCATAGAATTATTTGTCTGAAATTCCTATCCATGTTTACATACAATTGCAGCATCCTCAGTGTAACTTATGCACCAAATATTTTGTAATATTGTTATCTTAATTTGCCTGTATTGAATTCTAATAATGTATAACAGCAAGAAGTGATTATTGGGAAATGGTACATGAACAAATTTTAAGTGGTTCTTGGATCCCATAGCAAAAGCACCTCCTGAGGCCTTCTCAGGTAGCATGTGCTTCCTCATGTTTTTATAGTTCCTTGCAAGAGGATGAACAGTTTAAAGGCATAAAGTAATAAATTCATTTATAAGAAAACTCTTATTTTCCTAGTATTTAAGCTTTGTATTTCTGTCTTCAGAAATAAATCAAGCATCTGATTTACAGAGAACTGTGATTTTCACACAAGATACTGGGTCAGACTTCTTACAGTGTCATACAAAAAAACATGAATGCAATTGCTAATTGGCATAAATGGCAGGTTTTGGTAGCAGAAGCAGATGAGGGGTCTTCAGGGCTGGCATCCACAGGCAGATGTCAAGCCTAGCCCCACACTGGACGAGCCAGTTCCAATTGCTGCCACAACAGGCATGCTGTCCCACAGGACATAACTGAGCCCTTCAGTCAGGCTGGTGGTTCCTCAGTGAAAACACATCTAAGGAAGATGAGAAAACATAGAGAAGGAAGGAAACATGGTACAGAGAGAGAATGTGAGAACAAAGTGAACAAGGTCAGGGTAGTAGAATGTGCTTCATGGCAGAGCTGGTAACATCCCTGAAGGGGCTGAGGGCACAGGGACATGCTGAAGGGACTGTAGGACCTATGCTGGAGGAGAAGATTCAAGTGAGAAAGAAAAAGCACTAGATAAAAACTTTTGTGCTGTGATCCTGCTCCTGTGCTACCCTCCTCAAAGGGACTGCATGTAATCTGTGGCAATAACAAGGGGAATGAACACTAGGAAGTGGCGAGGAGAGGTGACTGAAGTGATATTGAGTTTGGAAAAGGGAAAGTAAATGGTTTTTCCTGAGTGTTTAGAGTATTTTTTGAGTGCTGTTTCTGTTTATTTCAATCAGTAATTAAATGTTTAGGCTATGTTAAGTGACAATAAACTAAGTTAAATTACCAAAGTAAAGCCTATTTTGTCTGTGATAGTACCTGGTGAATAATTTATCTGTCTTTATTTCAACTGATAAGTTTCTCCATTTGTTTTCCTTCAGAGTTTTCCTCTATGCCATTGAGGCATTCCCCTCATTAGCAAGTGAGGGTGCTTAGTTGCTAGCCAGGGCAAACCCACAACAACTGTCAAAGAAAAACAAGGACTTTCACCTCTGTCTCTTTTTTTTACCCTAGATATGAATACTTATATAGGGTAGAACTTGTTTTCTTTTCAAACTTGTTTTCTTTTCAAAGTGGAAGATAATTGAGTACTCACTGAAATAAGATACCAGCCGTCTTCGCAGCAATGAAGTACTTTTATATAGCAAATGCAGAAAAAAATTAGGAGAATATTCTTACAGAATCTTCTGCGATCCTACTGAACCTTAAAAAACAGTTTCAACCTTCTATTCTGAATCTCTTTTGAGGTGAGACTGACTGAGGTTGATTTCTGTAATATAAATGCTCTTCAGTCATAGGTTATGCAACTCAACTTCACTGTGGCTTGGAAAGCAGGGGTGTATGAGGAAGATCAGAAAATATGTCCTGTATAGAATAGAGAGTTTCTAATTATGTCATTTTCATATCAGTTAATTTACATTGATTACACTGTCACTCAGTCTCTTTTCCAAAGTAAAATATGATACAACAAGAGGAAGTGGCCTCAAGTTGGATTGGGGGAAGGTTTAGATTGGATATTAGGAAAAACATCTTCATTGGAATGGTTATAAAGCATTGGAAAGGCTGTCCATGGAAGTGGTTAAGTCACCATCCCTGGAGGTATATAAAAGACATGTAGATATGGCATTTAGGGGCATGGTTTAGTGGTGGACACAATGATCTAAAAGGTATTTTCCAACTTAACTAACACCATGATACTATTTTAAAATTGACAATTTCTATTGTACTTCATTTTTTGTTTAGAATTGTTAATTATGTATTTATATCTGTCAGATATAAATGGAAAAATATATGAAATAAATTCAACAACAAAGATGAATAATAAAAATATGTGCATTCTAATGTTATGATAATTTTCCTTGCTACTGCGTTGCAGGTAAGGATATTAGGTTTGTATTGGATTTGCTTTGTAGCTTTTTTTTCCCTTCATTTTTTTTTTTTTAGAGAAAGTGTGCTGATCTATTTTTTTTTTTTGTAGATAAATAAAAATGAAAACAAAAGTTTTTTTAGAACACTCCTCAAAGCCATCAGTGAAAATTACTGTCCCACTTTTTTCACACAGAGAGGTAAAACAGATGAAATACTTGAAATTTAAGTGTTAATAGTACTCATTTTGACAAATACTATAACTGAAAAAGGAATTGTTTAAATAGGAATGACTCAAGGGACCAGAACTTGGTGTAAACTCATTAGGCACTGACTGAAATTCGCTTTAACACCTACTAAGGAGACCCAGCTGCTTAGGCACCTCAAAATAGACATTTTCTCTGCTTAGTGTGACAGGTAGAGCAGCTGCTCAAGGACAGCAGTTTCCCTAGGAGAAATTTGATTACAGGAAAAACATATGATCCTAAATAGTCCATGACATAACCAAAACAGTTACTAAAGTGTGATCAACAAAGTCTGCAAAAAATGAACAGGAAAATCTGAGCATTGTTATGTAACTTTATAAGGTATATTACTCAATTATAGCAGGGAGGGGTTGGGACTAGGTGAGATCCCTTCCAACCCTTAAAATTCTCTGATTCTATGATTCAGTGTGTTTTGTTAAGACTATTAATCTCCCTATAAACAATGGCAACTCAAAAGTAAAGCTGCACTAATAAGAGTTTAAATATGTATGTTTTTAATCAGAAAAAAATAAAATCAAATATACTTTATGGCCTTAACGTGACACACAACAGAAGTGAAATGTATTTAACTATATCTGCTTTGAGGCATATGGTATGTTTGAAGCTGAATTTTATTTGCTTACCTTCATGAAGCACATCTGTTGATTTGAACTTTTTCCCTGAAAATACTCCAACTGTTTTCTCTATTCTATGCTAATTCATAAAAGTGATCCAGCACGCAACTTCAGTGTTTGTTAACCATGATTATTCTGCATTAGCAATCGATGGGATTCAGGAGACAATGCCATAACAGTAGTATTTACTCCATACTACTAAATGTGGTGGATGGGAAAGTCTCCTAAATTTGTAGGTCGTTCTACTTTTTCCACAGTGTACATAAAATAATTTATAAGCTGCAATATGATCATTACTCTAAGGTATCTGTTATCAGTTTTTGTATTGACAAAATAAAATTTACTAAGTTGATAATCAGGCTAAGACTATCATACTTTTCACATCAACTATAAACTGACTCTTGCCAAAGATATCATGGACATGGGAGCTTTGGTTTATGCCACCTTAAATATTTCTTGTCATCTTGTCAGCAAGGTGTTCTACCTTTTGTGTGGGTAGTGGACTGGATATGATGGTGAATAATTAAGTATATGCTAAGGATGCCAACCTAATTTAATTCTTGGGGTAAGCAAAGATGATAGCAAAGATTATAGCAATCACAAGCCAATTGTGATAATTAAAGAAAAACACTGGTGGATCATGAATAATAACTTCATTTTTACCACATCTCATTAGCTATATGATTATTTGCTTTAGAGTACAGCAATACTCAGTAGCCCTTGAATAGAACAAGACCTGTATTGCTTGTTTCTTGACTCCTTTAGAGGCCAATTGCAAATACTTGGGAAAGTGCCCATAAATGGGGCTCTTTTTGTCATCCCACCTTTCAGAGTCATGCAGCCATGGAACAGCATGAGCCAGTAGTGATAAACTTTACATTTCACAGCTTTCAATGAATTCCATGATTCATTAAAGTAATTTTTATCCTATTCAATGCCTTCCTAAAAAAATAGGTACATTTGGATATACATTAATCCATAATTTTATAATACTCCTCTGTTCTTTCTTTGCAGTTTCAAATGGAACTATTTATGTACTAAACCTCTCAGGAAAACATCAGAAAGAAGAGCAACAGTGTGTAAATCAAATAGTGTTTTTTGGGGTTCAAAACATTTGCATCCCAATATAGCTGTGAAAATAAAGCTCTTTATTTACCAAGGCACAAACACAATCAGAAACTCCACATCTTTCAGATGCCCCGTTACAGTTATGAAATTCGTATACCTGAACTAAAGATAGAACATTTCCTGAAGAAATAACAAGACATAAATGTTTAATTTTACGTCTATATCATCTACAGGCTTCATATACTGAATTTTAAACACTTCATTCTAAATAACTGAGCATGTAAGTTTCTGTACTGCATAAGAAATGAATTCTAAATTTAAATCTAAAAATTGGATGCACAATAGATAAAATGAGAAAGTAGATTAACTTACTAATACAAAATGCCAGAAAAGATCTCTATCAGAAACTCTACCATCTACTATACTCAAGCATCTGATAATGTGACCACATTTACATTAGGGCTTGTAAACCAAAGCTTTGCCAGCTTATGTTTCGATAGAATCAACTCTAACCCTAATGGTCACTTAGGAAAAGGAGGTTTGAAATGGAGCAAGTGTGAGTGAATTCCATTTGGTCATGTATTTCGGTACTGATTAGCAATTGCAGTAGTGGTTACTGATTGACCTGTCATTAGGTTCATCTCATTCTTTTTCTACTTCCAGAAATATGCTATGGCAAACTATCTCAACATTGCTAGATACTACTTTCTTTTTTTTGTTTTAACTCTATTGGCTATGAATTGTAAACTGTAGTGGCTAACAGTTCTCCATTCTTGTATGGATTTAGACAAATAATTTTTCCCTTTTTTGAGAATATACGTATGGATATTTATCTTTGGTAAAGACAAACATTTGCTCAGGAAACTATTTTCTTCAGGTATTCAGTTAGGAAATTGAAGGAATAACTTTAGTTTCCACCTTAACTATTCAGAATACGAATTCCACCTCTTCCATTCAAAGTAGAATGCCCTGACAATTAGTCTGTAGAGTAATCCTGGTGCATACAGAGTCCAAAGCAAACAGCTAAGTTTCTCCCCTATGTGTAAGTTCGCAAGTTCAGTTAGACTGTTTCAGTACAAAATCAAATACATAACATTTTCTGCATTTTAGACTTGACAGATTCCACGTCAAAAATAACTTGGAGCTGTTGACAGTGGCTTAACTAGTTATTTGTATCAATGTCATTTGCCATTACTGGGTATAGTCTTCAGGTAAAGAAAGTGTGATTGAAGGGAGGCAAGAAGGCTGTCTTGTAATCTCCTTTCAAAATCTCACATTTACTCAGGGAATACTCCTATCCACTTGAATTTGACTCCATTTGGTCCTTGAAAAGAGCGAAACTGAATATGCATGCACAAAAAAAAAGGACAAGAAATTTAAGACATGTAAACATGCCATTCAGAAGGAGTAGATTTGTTTTCTGAAAGCAAATAAAGTCAGATGTATGTGCACCATAGAAATGTCAGACATGCATAGGAAAAAAGTCCCAGTGCTGCTAAGCCAAAAACATCTCTAAGGGGATTAGTTATGTTTCTATACCACAAATCTATGTGATAAAAAGTTAGTACTTTTAACCTCAAAAGTGAAGTCTGTGGTCTGTGCACAATTGCAAATGTACTACTAAGCAATGTCAAAATGTCTACAGACCTACTTTGCCAATTATTGTCCAGGATATTCTGAAAGAGGATGTTAGGAACTTCAAAAAATATATCTGACATTGACTATTACCAAGAGGGGAACAAATACATTCTCAAATCTTCAGAAATCTGATCTTCAAATCTTTAAAACGCTTTGTTTCTCCCCTCTTGCTTTGTCATTTGCATTCATATCATTCCCTTAATGTTTGCATGAAAGCAACATTCTAGCTAGTGGTTAAATATTCTGCTCTCTCTTTCCAAGAAAAATATCTACATCAACTGAAAAAAAAATAGAAAAAGTGTCTCTGTGGAATAGAGCATGTAAAATTTGCTCTCAGAGATAATTTTACTACCCTTGCTAAATTACTTCACACTGTTAGATGTTGTGCCAAAAGTATACTTGCTATATGTTTATGAATAAAATAGCCTAGATTTCCTGAAAACGTAGTGGGGGTTGGGGATGGGATTTTGGGGGTTAAAAATTAAAACCAATGTTTACAATTATTCAAATTTTAATATATCTTAAAATGATAATTTTTACTATTATAAAAGATATAAATAAAAATACTTTAAAACATATTCAAACTAAAAATATAAAATTAAGCTGTTACAGAACAATTTATTAAAGGAGTCAGAAACAGCAGAAAAGAACAGAAATGTTTTTCTTTTATTTTCTTTTTGAAAAGTAATTTGATCTACAATTCTTGAAGAACTGTCACTTACAGATTGTTCCAGTTAACAGACTGTCACATTGAACACTATATGCAGCTCAGAGAAATAGGCACTGCTCCATAATTGAGAGGTTGTTTTTTTAAACCTCTTTCAATTATATAATATCCTCAGAGTCAGTACTATAAAAACAGCAGCTTTTCTCACATGGAGGAGAACTTTTATCATGTCCTAAATTAAGTAATAAGTAAAAAGCTCTTGCATTTTAAAATCCTCAAAAGGCAAGTAACTGGATTAACTGTTCTCGCAGTGAGATTAATGTGGATCAGGTCTTAAAAGTAACAAATGGGTTCTAGTGTAATATTTGTATGAACATTTTCATGGATTATATATCTCAGATGTAAAAAGCTTACCTAGTATAATGTGGTTACTCTATGTTTGGGAGATATTCTGTATTGAACTCCGATGAATTTTTTGTCTTCAGTCATTTCTCGACAAATCGCATTTAATCAAGAATTACATTTAATTAATTTTATTTATATGAAATTGAGAATAAGAAATAAAGTATTATATGGGACATGATGATTCATGTTCAAAAAGGAAAAAAAAAACAACGAAAAAAGCCCAATTCAAAGAATAAACTTGCATATACATATCAGATGCCATTTTTGGGGCTAATTCACATATACGACTTATACTATTCTCAACAATTAAGCACTCACCCTGTAGTAATGTTCATTTCTCTAATGTTGTTTTTCTGAGAAAAGTCATAATGCACTGGGTATTTTTTTCTTAAAACACAGAGATGTGATGCAAAGTATTTAATGAAGAGCCACACAGACAATTATTCTAAAGTTGGAGAGTGAGGGCTATAGTGTGTTTTGCTTCAGACTGAGAATAATAGTATTCAAAGGGAAAGCGCCAGGCTGAAAAGTAAATTCTTATTCTAGGGATCTCACTAATAAGGACAAAATGGTAGCAAAATGATAATAACATTTGCCTAACCCAAAGATATGGCAAGCATCACTCATAAGGAGAATCAGACCAGGAAGAACTAAGTCTGTGGGAACAGAAATTGAAATGGAAAATGAACTATATTGGTACAAAGTGCATGACTGCTTATAATAAAAGTCTTTATGCATGGAGATTCTGAGTGTGAAAGGGCAAAGGAGGACAAAATCCTACCAGTGTTAATTCATCACCTAGCAGTATTTTGGAGACATGAAAAAGTCATTGAGTTTTGTATTTCTGATCAGGTCATGCACTTGGAATAGGTAAGGAGTTAGACCAAAACACAGGGGAGACTTCATCTAGAATATTAGGAAGAATTGCTATGACCTAATTTTAGTTTTCTAGTTCGGAGATTGTCATTATAAGAAAAGTCTGTCTATGCAATTAAGAGAAACATATAAGCTGCAGACTATGTGAACAGTATTCTGAAATCTCATTCTGAATGGCCTGCTTTACAGTTTTATCACATGAAGAAACCATTTTATATTCCTTAAAAAAAATAATTTGGGCAGTACTTTTCTGTATACAGTGTGGGTCATTTTTTTTAAACAGATTTATTCAGATGCAGAAAAGGGGTTATCATGAAATTAGCTTAATTTGGACAAAAACGCTATACCAGACTGACTTACTTATATTGGTGAAATAAAGGCTATATAGGTCTTAAAATGTCACATAAATACATTACAGAGCTAAAGCGCAAAGTTGACACAAAAACAAATAAGTGCACCAGAAATAAATTTAGGAGAAAACCCAGATATTTCTAATACTCAGTCTTCTAGTGTTGGAAATTATTAACTAGTAGATTAAGTGGAATAAAAATATATTGCTAATTTTATTAGAAAGGTGAACCAATTTACAATATGGTTGCTTACATTATCAAGGGATTGTGTTCAGTAATATGCAGAAATGTTCAAGTCCTTCCAGAATAAGACTTTACCTGTAAGACACTGATGGATTTTCACATTTATTTTGTTAAGAATTGTGAAGAATTCTCTTTCTTAAGTTCATGACATTGTTTTAGCTAATATGATTCTTACCATTTCCCATTTCTAGAATTTCAAGATAAATGAATTTGCACAAGGCTGATTTTTCTTTCCTAGTCATATGTAAGCTTCCATTATACCTTTTGTTATTCCAAGGAGGTGAAATGGAAATACTTCTTCCCAGCTAATAAATGATTCCTGTTTAAAACTAGTTTTAGGTATTTGGATCCCCTGTTCCTCTTACTTACAACGGTAATCAGAAGAATATTCATGTCAAAACACAGTTACTAAACACTGTTAATTTACCTTTACAGCTATTGGGAGTTAATCACTGCTGACCTGTTGAAACAGCCTCATTCTTTCAATCAAAACACAGATCTATATAAAAAAAAAAAAAAAACAAACAAAAAAACCCCCCCAAAAAAACAGGGCCAAACAACTTAACATGTCATCTCAATGTTTTACAAACATCATACATCTTGAATTTTCTCATTCTGAGAATGCCTTCTTCTATTCTTTCAAGGTGTTATGAGAAATACAGTTTGCACCTGATAATCATGATGTTGTTTGATAGTTTGAACTGCCAGAAAGGCTGCAAACTTCAGCTACTCAGAAGAAAGCACTGAAGAAAGTACTGAAGGTATACTTTAAAAAAATTAGATTTCTTTTACATACACTACTCTAGGAAATGTGTGCTTAGGAAAGTCTTGAAGAAAGCAAAATGAAATATTGACAAGGTACAGATCTTATGTTATAATGGTGTATATAGCATAATTTTAAAATTCTGAAGTATATAAAATAAAAATATAAAATAGCATTGTGACTGTGTTTCCCCATATTAGCAACATTTATCAAAGTCATGTGTTACTATTAACAAGGCATTACAGTATTAGTATTATTGCAGTCATGATAGTTGAAGTATGTGGCATAAGAAAAATTTCTAGGAAAGGAGAAGATAGTTTTCGATGTGATTTGACATGCCTAAGCTTTCACTGTAAGCCAGGTATGAAATCTTTACATAGCTAAAAACAATGCATCTTGGAGAATTAGGAGAAAAAAGAGAAGCAAGAATAGTTTTCAGACACTAAAAACAGCCAGAGTGGGTATACTGCTCAGTCCTACTGCAATAAAGATATGTCAGACTCAGCAGTCCCCGTTAATTTGCTGTTTTCCACTACTACATACTCATACAGTCTAGCAACTCCCTGCCAAAACAAGCTGCACTGCTGATTACATGTTGCCCCAGCACAGGAGTTGTGCTTGAACTGCTTGAGAACTGTGTGCAGCTCAGTCGTTTAATATTATTTCACTATTAAGCTTATATATAGCTTGTAAGCTATTTAACTTATAGTTTGTGTGTGTGTGCTCATTGGAGATGATGATCTTGAGCTGTTGATCTGTTATACAGGAAATTCTCAGATAACTATTGAACTAAAAAATGAAGGCGGGGTTTTGAATGGGTCTCTATTTCATCTGGTCCAGTAAATGTTTAAAGGTTTATATGCAATTATACCCACCAGGTTTTATCTTTCAGGTAATCCAAAATGGGTATACAACATACTCTTGGAAAGGAAGGTGATTTTAAAATCTCAGATTAAAAAATAAATATAATGAAAAAAATAGTAGTCCTACTTTCTGGGTGAGTACTTAACCAAATATATTTGAATGGCAGAGCAACCACTAACAGATTTCTGAATTTAGTCTCAATTTTTCTTTGCTTTTCTTGAACATGATAAAATTTCTTAGCTGACTAAGTCCTTTAAAACAAAAGGTGTTTTTATGTTTTCATTTCTATTAAAAACCAAAAACCAAATACTGTTTCCGCTCAAAGGGATTTGGTACAAAAGGATCAATTGCATCTTCAACTTTGAGTTTTACTTGGCTTCCATTCCTTCTTTATCTGTAGTTCCTCCAGGAAAGTATCGGATTTGTTGTACCTGAGATTGTATATGTAAGAAGCAACAAGTTCGTATTCTGCATTTGTAAGTAAGCCATTCAGGCCTGTCTCATTACTATTTGTCAAAGTCTTGACTTTCAAGTAAAATGTACAATTTTTCAAGTCATAAGATTCTGTTAAGAAGAATGAGTACTATTCATTAGATTTATTACACTGTTACTGAGTGTAGTCATTCGTCAGTAACACACTGTTAATAATCCTAGGCCAAAGATTACAAACCCGTACACAAACTGCAGAGTATTGTAACCTACTTTTCTAGTGTTTATATTGGAAAAAATTTTGCATTTAACAGTGTTTTGGAATTAGTATTTTATGGGTCAGTTCACCTAGCTTTTAATTGACTACCTTTTCTTTTCTGAGCTCCAGTTTAAATCGTATCTCCATCTCTCTTATGGACTCAGACTTTGTTAATTTGCATCCTCTTCAGTCACCTTGATTTCAATTCAATTTAGCTTGTTGACTTCAGCGAGAAGGAATTTAGGAAAATGTTTGTGGACAAGGAGGTTACTCTTTAATCTCCTGCTCTGTTGTAAATGACCAAGAGAATCACTTCACTGTTCTTCTGCAAAATAACCTCAGGCTCTTAATGGCCTCTGTGTGAACAACTCCATTATAGCCAGCAAAGTAGCTGCATACTATGATAAGGCAGAGGTTAGTCAAAGAACAATTGTGAAACCATTTCATAAATATATGAAAAAGCATAGGTTAATCTTTCATATTAAACTTTCTTTCAATTAAATTTTCTTTTCCTTGACAATTTAGTTTTCAGTTTCCTTACATGTTCTTTGTCAGATATCTACTTTCTCACAAAGGTTTGAATTTATTTTCCATTTTCTATTTTGCTATTGCTAGTGTAAATCAAATATTTACACTACTTTTATCTACTACAACTTTATAAATTTCCTCCACAGTTCATATAGATATTATTTCATTTCAGCTCATTTTCACATTTCTGATATGTTTTGTTTTGTTTTGAAGACCATTTGTCCAGAACCTACTAAATTTATGACAATTCCTTTCTTCATATCTTCAGAAGACAATGAAGGACCGCTCAGGTTGATACTATCTGGAATGGATGAAATGTTGCTCATTTCCATAGTTACTATTGAAATTAGTAGTCAAACTCCACATGGTTGCTCAGTATGTAAATAAAGGTAAAATTCAGAAATAGGTAATGGCAAGATATGCTAATTTCTTTCAAATTAAATTACATTAAAGTTAGGAAGATAAACAATAATAATGCAATTGTATACAAAACCACTTTAATTGTGATTCAGCCAGCAGATGGCAAGTGATGTTCAGTGAAGAAAGACAATAAGTCTGAAGATCTTACTTGTACTGTGCAAATATTCTGTGAATTGAAGATGTAGACAAACCTTTCTTCTCACCTATCTAATTATAATCTGCTTTTGTTACTATGAGAAGGAAAAAGACAATATCTTATGCATCCCAGCATTCTCAAAGGTAAGAGGTCGAAGTTGTAAAATGATTCCTTTGTAGTGAACCTGAAGGGGATTTTTGGTTTTTCATTTTTACTGATTGTTCCAATCTGGAATGGATTCATTTGCCTATGCTTTGGAGTATTAATGTCTGTTATTTGCCTGAGCACGCTGAGGGAGATGTGATGTGAAAAGGGAAAAGCACCAACAATTACTGAAAACAAATGCAAAATATTGCCTACAAAAACATTACTGCTTCAACAAGGAATTGTCAAAGACAGAAAGCATAGCTGGAGCATGAAGCAAATTCTGCAATAAAAATGACAAGTAGCCAGAAGCATGGTCAAAAATAATGTGGAAAAAACAAAGATCAAAGACTTTTTTACTTTTTTTAATGCCACAAATTCTGTTGAATTTAATGTTGGTATTAGGGAATAGCTTTTGACCTTAACATCACAAATTGCTCTAAAAATACAAAATGTTTTGTAACACTGTAGTTTTATCTGTTTCAGTGCATTTATTGTGTCAAAAAATCACTTTTCAGGAAAGGATAATGTCTTAAAAGCCAAAAGTCAAAATTTCTTCAAAAATGTACCAGCAGTTTCTACTCTGTATGTGACTAAGCACATTGTGATGTATTGGTGCACCACCCAGAGAACTTAAGAGAAAGATTTTCACAGAAAACCTTCCCAACAGTGTCAGCCAAACATCTGAAGGAGGCATTTAGCTAAAAACATTTTCATTAGTTTAGGTGAACATGAATGTTTTCAACTGACTTCCCTTCAGATTTGTCAACAATACTAATTAATGTTTTCTTAGCATTCTTTGAAGGACGCTTGATAGTCCTCACTCTTTTTTTAAATATGCAGTTAGTCTTGGCTTTCTAAACATGCTTCTTAATAGAATTCATATTAAAACTGCATAAATAATTCCCATTAAATTATATGATTAATTAGCTGAATGGAATCAAGGCAGGAGAACACTGAAAGAAGAAAATACGCAACTTCGATTCTTCTTCATCTTTAAATAATTTACAATTTTTTCCTTTGGTAACAGTAAAATACAAATTCTGATGCAGATATAACAGTAAACTGCACAGAATAGAGGCAGAAGACTGAAAGTTTGTAGAGACTTCATGTTAATTGGCTTAACAAACCTGCCAAAGCAATTAAAGCATCAGTGGGTGGTTTGAGGCTGATGCAGATCTTTGATGCCCCATCAAAATTAGCACAGTCGCAGATATATTTTGCCTGAGCAGCTCCTGAATGAACCACCCACACAGGACAGAGATTTCAAAAAGCCTCTGTTGGAAAGATTACAGTGATAAGTGAGTCACAGGAGGATAAAATGTTGTACACTTTTTGGCTTCTAGCATTGGATATAGGATAAAAACTTGAAAACTTTCACTTTTAAATATAATTTTAGAAAGAGGAAATGAGGAAGAAAGACTGTCTTTTATTTTTATGACCAATAATTTAAAAAAAAGGTTATATTTGATGGATTTTATATATGGTGCTCTTAGATAAACAATAAAGCAAAAGTAAGATTTTATTATTTATGTTTTATGGCACTCCACCAGTAACTGTAGCAGATTTCAGAATCTATATCAGCTACTTAAAGAATTTGCCAACAGTTGCCATTGCTTCAGTTTCTTTATTCCCACTTTGTTTCAATAATTTGAATGAAAATGTCTTTACTTCAGACACTGAAATGTAAATATTCCATTAAAATGTTTCAAAATGAAAACCAGTTTCTAACCTTGTACATTGTATTTTTATTCTTCAGTATCTCTTTTTAACACCAAAATTTATGGCCTTTAAAATCATAAGTAGAGAAAAAAGAATTTAGAACTTGGCTCTTGGGACATATTTTGTCTTTATCTCTTCCATTAGTCATCCTGTCTGAGGGTCAGATTCTTATCTACTGGAAATCAGAAGAGATTTCAAATAACTGGTTTCCTGACTACAAGATTTTGAGAGAAGCATTAGCTGGAAGTTATCTGCTCTCTCTTTTTTATGTCCCCACTGCATGCTGCATTGTAGTACTGTAAAAAATGTTCTGGACTTAGACTCAACCTAGCTTTATAGTAAAAAAATTTAATCTTAATTAAATTGTAGAGCTTTTGATTTTGTTTCATTAAAATGAAAACCTCAGTCCCTTGCTTCAGAAACATAAATTCTAACAGTGAAACTATCCACGAAAAACTTGTGGATATTCTTCTTATCTGGATACATTCCCTACGCAAAGTGTAAAGCTTAGATCATTCAGTAATAAAACCTAATTTTCCACAATAAAATTAGGACTTTGTGACTTGTCTTTTTTGTCTATTTGAATAGAATGAAAGCAGAACTATAAGGTTAATATATACGTGGATCTTTATCACACTGAAACTAATACAAGCCTCTCACATAAGTAATTTCTTCTGTTGCTTTGTTGTTACTTTAATATTTTTTGACAGAATTTTACTTTTTATTATTTTTTAAATGGAATTCATACATGAAATGCATTTTTAATAGCACTGAATGCCTACATATGTCATATATAACTGATCCTTATTTCTTGTCCTTGGAGTATGAATTATGGAAATGCACAGTTATAGTGAGAAAAAAATTACACTACAAAAAAATCCATAAAAGGAGAAAACATAGTTGTTCTTTGAGAAATAGTGGTAGTAGATAAAGCTGATATATGTTGCTTAATCATAAGATCTATCTATAGAGAATGTATTGAAAATCCTTTGATCTGGATATTTTCTCAAGCACTTTCTTTTTGAGGAAGACTGCTGCTTTCTCCTGTCAAGTGCATTTGTTTGATAGCTGGTTTTATAGTTGCACATGAATTTTTTTTTTTTCTAAATAAGCTTACAGGCCTATGAAAAACTTGTAATTCACTTTGCTGAAGCACAGTAGTTCTAAAAGTACATGGCATTGAACCAGGATTTTTTGAGAAGAGCTGAAGAGTTCAGTTATGTCCACCATTAGTAAAACTTTTGCTGTATTCATATCTAAAGATTTTACCTTTTGCTGTCAGAGCAATTTAGCTACATCTCTATTTCATGAGGCCAGGAATCCTGAAGCAATCTCTAACCAGCAATCTCTAAAATGCAGTAACAAATAAATAAAATAAAGTCCTACCATTTCACCTATTTAGCAGTATAAATAATGAAGTTAAATCAGACATTTGTTGATGTCATGACAAATGAAGTCTCTTTTTATTTTTTCATTAACTATTGCATACATGTGGAAGCTTAAATTTTCCTCTTTCTGTATCTCCAGACATTCTAACTCCTTTAGTTATGAAATGTGTATTGTGATAGAAACAAAAACAAGCAAAAGAGGTATCTCTTTTCATGTTGTCTGATATTTTGGAGCAAATGATAAAATGTACTGAAAGTCATTACATATATTTAACTAATCAGTTAAACTATTAAGTTTAGAAAAGTTAAATAGTATGTATGTTGCTAAGATCTTAGAGACCTTTTCTGTCTTCTAGAGGCTTTTCTTTGTTATGTTTGGGTGTTTTTTTCTTAAATAGATGAAACAAAACCCCCTAGACCTTTGATGCAAATGTCCTTTAACCCTTACTACTTTCTTCTTTGAATCTCTTTCTGGATGTGAATGACCACCTACTTAACCCAATAGATTTTCTTTCTTTTACATATGATGTGTTGGTTAAAGCTAAAGAAGTGGGTAGTATTTTCATGTATTTACTGTTAATCTGTGCTGTTTAGTCTAACTCCTAAAGACTAGGAGTGCAATGGTTATACAAACTGGAGTCTGGCAAACCAATGAATTTCCTTTAACTTTTCTTTGAAAAGTGTATCCCTCTGTGATTCTAAAAGTGAATCCATTTTGTTAGAGTTTGGATTGAGTGATCAAAATGAAAGCAAAGGAGCACAGTGAAAAACTCAGTTCCAAGTAGCTAAGTTGCAGTGATGAACATTCCATCTAGTTATCTGAAAAAGGAGGATTACATCATGATTTCATGGCATCTATCTAAATAGTGTGGGAAGATGACCAGGGGGTAAAATTACAGAAAACCAGGAAGTTATATTCACATTCTAACAGAAATTAGTACAGAAATTATGGGGTGAAATTCAGTTGCTACTTCCTGGATGGAATGCAGTTGGCATGTCCAAAGTCTGTTTCACAATGATTCTCCATACACACAGTCTTCAACCTGAAGAACACGCTCAGGGATATGAAATGGAGGGTAGAAAGGAGTAGAGACACTGTGAACAGGCTCTGTTTTAATCCTTCCAGGGAGGGGAACTCAACGATACCACATAGCCAATAAACTGCATAGCAGCTGTCAGCCAAGGGAGATAGAAGAAGATGTCTTGCTGATGAATCAGCAAGTGCAATTTCTCTTTTTGGATGAACTTGGTTCGTGATAATCTAATTGTGTAGTGAAACACACCTCTAACCCAAAGTTGTGCACCTCCAAGCTGCTACCACCCCTCAGCTGGGCATGCCTTCATTATTTTGATGACTATATCTTTAAGAGCAAAGCATGACAATTTTACATCAATCAGTAACAAAAGTATGTATGATTAGAGTCACTCAAGGTTGACCTAAATGTAAAGAAATAGTATAAAAATAAGCTAAGAATGGCAGCAGTTAGGAAAGGCTTCATTGTAACTTCTGGGATCAGTTGATGGGTTGAACCTGTCTTGTCCCCTGTAAGGATACCTATTTGACAAGCTTTATGAATGCTAAATTATTATCTTGATATAATTTTCATTGGTGATTACAGCTTGTCTCTATTGCTTTATATTAGTTTTTGCAGTCAGTCACTACCAACTGCAACCTTTGAACCTTAATCTGTCATCATTTCCTATTATTAATAAAGTTTGTGATTCTGTAAACTGTTTAGAGTGAGTCCTTCAAGGGCACTGGCAGTTGTCACTAGCAGAAAACATACTTGACACATTTGGGGATATCCAGGAGGGGCACCTCTTTCCACTGAGGCATACTCTCTTGATACATGTCCCTGACCAAGTTAGTCAAATTACTCTCCAATACAGTGGGCTGTTCAGTGGAGTCTCCATAATGGGATGCTGACTTACTGGTTGGGCATCAGGGTCTCGGCTTTTCTGGGACACTGGCAGACTGATCAAATACAAAGGATTCTAGGAAGCCCCCCACTTCCACATGACAAGGAATCTTTCCCAAAGTCACTTAGTGCTGCATTTGCAGATACTTTTCAAACTATTATTGAGTTGTTCTGTGTGCCTTTTTGTTGCACCCAGTTTCTGAAACTGAATAACATTATAAATCCTGCCACTGGATGGAGAATGTTGGAGAAGTTATCCATGTTTTAGAACCCAATCCTACACTATGTAATGCATGGTATAATCATATGATTCTACCAAAAAGCCAGGTATTGCTTCAGTAATGCACTCTGTATGCCACGGTTTGAATACCAGATTACAAAATCTTCATTGAATCTTGCATCTTCAAATGCTCTACGTTAGAAAAGAAAAGAAAGTGCTTCTGCTATATTAGAAGTGCACTGCAGTGGGCTTGCTTGTCTATTCTTCCTTGTTTTCAACATTTAAAGGAATTTTTTTTTAGTTGGCTATTAAAGCCTTGTTTCAGTCCAGGTGAGCTAAATCACTTGTTTTAAGTGTCTGCATTACAATTCTCAATTTCCAAATTAGACTCTACAGTCAGTGAAACAAAACTGTCCTTTCCAAAAAGTGACTTTTGAAGACTGACTGACAGACTAGTGAGGCTTGTGTAGAAGTTATGTAAATTTGCAATTATTGTTGCCTAGTGCTATATACAAGTAGTTCCATGGCAACAGAGAGGTAATTCTTTGCCTAACATAAAGAACAGTGACAGATTTTGCTCCAAATGAACGTTACATCCTTTAAAAATTGTCATTGTCCCAACTTCAGCTTTGAATATCATCTCTTCTACAGAGACAAAAGTAACAGTCAAATTGTTGTACAGGAGTGACCATTCAAGAATATTTAAACTTCATGAATCCTTCTTTCATTCCAAGACATAAAGCTCATTTTATTATAATTTTACCTGAATTTAACAAACTTTGGAATCCAAGAAAGAGACAAGCCATTTAGGTTAGTTTGTAGATTTTCACTTTGTATAACAGCCCAGTTTAAAGCCCTGTGGACATCTAAAAATTCTCCAAAGAAAGTCTAATTCTTATTAGCCACAGATTGCCTACAAAAGAACAGACTCACTATTAGAAATATTATAGAAAAGATGTGACAGGTTCTGATTTCCACTCACTTTCCAAGGTCATGTAATTCCCCTTATTGCATTTTTTAAAAAGATGCATACACAGAAATATCTTGAATTTTTGTGCATAAAAGAACTTAATATGATGAATAATTTCACCACTTTTCTAAAAATAGCTGTTATTTTTCCTTTAAGAATTTTTGCAGTCTCCTTCAGATTAATGCTGTGACTTACTATTTCTACCAAAACTATTCCTACATCAAAAAGAATCATTTCCAGAGCTATCTTACCTTGCTTTTCCTCTTGTTATCTTATGATGTCTACTAGTCTTGTCTTCTCTTTTATTTGAATCATATACAATAGCTGTCTTCCCTGCAGACCTTTTTATAGGTTTTAAATCTTTTTACCATGGTAGAAGATATAGCATTTTATTAGCTACTATTATTTTATTAAAATACCCTAAAAGTTTCTCTATTATTACAGTCCACTCAGTTTATGTAGGTAACTATGAAAGAGGTTAAATTTCATAATATATGTTTCTTAGCATTTGTTTCTAATTGGTTCATCTCATTGGAAACAGGCAAATTAGAACAAGCTTCAGTTAAACCAAAAGAGATGCTTTACAAAGTCTTTGGCCATGGTTGAATGTTTTGAATCAATAAATTGCTGTCAGCACTCCAAATTTTTATAGTTGCTAGCTAACCTTTCAACACCAATTAGTTGCTACATTTTAGATTTTATATGGTTTTATTGGAAAGGTGGGAAATAACATGGTTCCTTATTGCTGACCACAGTTTGAGAATTGATAATTAGACTCTTGTGAGTCTTTTATTCCAAGTCTGACATCAATACCTTCTTCAGAAAGAAGGCTGACACGAACCTCCTAGATAGCATCTATGTACACAGTGATTCATATCTTTAGAAGGAGTATCATTCTGATGCCCAACTGTGAAGCCGTTTAAAAGAGTTGTAACATAATCTCTACCTAAATCAGTATTTAAATATGTAAAATTTTAGTTTTGATTTTTAAGAGTACTTGAAAAAATTTAAAAATACTTGATTTCAATAAGATGCAAAACATCACTGCAAAGAGAATTATTTATGAAATTTCAAAAGCTATCGCCTTTGAAATGCGTATTTGAATGCACAATGTGAAAAATAGCTAAGTGGTAGAGGCAGTGCTGTTATTTAGAGATGACAATAGTTAAGTAAAATCTTGGAAACTCAGAACACTGACAAATTTCTTCTTCTGCATTCAGCTGGAACACTTAAGTGTCTTGATGTTTCCACCAAATGGTACTAGTCATTCCAGCATCATTGCTAGTAGAAGACATCATGTGATTATTTCTGGCTCTTTAGTAGCTTGATGAGTAAAAACAACCCAGGCTTTTTAGATGATGGTGGAAGATTATAGCTTCAAAAGTAAGAAAATCTATTTTGACATAGGTATCTTCGCATTCCCAGAGGCTTCCTACTTCTGACATGCTTCCAGCTTCTACTAAACTTTTCTGTGAAATGTTCTGCATCTAATTGAAGGGCTTACCATCTCCCACTCTGTAAAATGTTATGTGCATTTGTACATCATTAAGATGTAAATATTTTTTCCTTTTTTTAACATTGCATTGCACCATGGCAATCATGCGGTCATGCACTATTAACTTAATAGATGCAATATTTTAAAATACTGGGCATTATTTTTAGCAATCATCCACCATTTGCTTCACTACTTCTTTTACTGTCCTGGAGGTGAATTTAGAAAGGTAGCTGAGCATGTAGAAACAGCTTCCTTAGCTTTAGTTGTAGCAGCTTCTTTGATAAGTCTTGACAAGCTACAGCTAAACCATTATATTTCCCAGACGAAAATCAGAGGGAATTATAAGTAGGAGAAAAAGAGAGGTAGAAGACAATGGGAGCCTTCAATGAAGCAGATGTTGGATAGATTTGTGTAGAGCACAAATCTTTGAACACATCTCTTTGCTCAGTTATTTTAAGGTGATTGCATACTGTATGATGGTACTGAGGAGAATAAGATTTGTTACTTCAGGTAGCACTGAATTGTAAGGAATGTATGGTAACTCAAGTGTCTGATGTCGGCAAAGCCTAAAATTCCTACTTCCCAAAAGAAACTGTATTAACTACGTAGGCACTTGACTACAGTAACAATTTTTTAAGTGGCAATACAAAGCTTCATCTTTTCCAACATCCTCACAGCTTAGTCTTCTGAGCTTCATAAAATTTCTTTTCTTTCTACGTCAGTCAGTAGGAAAGTGTTCTGATTATGCATTTTTTATTTATGCTTATATAATGAACTTTTTACTAACCTCTACTTAAAATGTGGACAGAAGCAAAAAATAAGAACAGATAGGAGCTTGTGGAATACATCAAAGAAGAAACTCACAGAACAAATGAGTTGCACAAGTCATCGCTAACAGTGATCCTAATGCTGATGCTAAGGCAAATATAATGGCAATGAAGTTAAGCAAGAATGTCATTCAGATCAGTTAGTGAGACTTTTGAATAGAAAGTTAAAATAACCCCCCCCAGGAACAAGATTAGGCTTTCTTATGTCAGAATAAGTCAGGTCTCAAAGTCAAGTTAATTTTTCCATATGTTTACACAGGTTGAACTAGAGGATAATAGGCTTCCAATAGCAGTGCTAACTCTATTTCTAGTTTCTCTGAAGTGCAAAGGGTTCCCTGACCCAATATTTACCATTAATCCTTAATATAGCCAGGTCAATACATTAATTATTTTCCCTTGGGTGAAAAATTTGCTTTATCCTACAGATTACATTTAGAAACCTTTACAAATTGTAGCAATAGAGACAAAAAAACCCACAAACGAATATCTCAGAAAAAGCTCTTTAAGGTATGGGCAAACAGGATTATCCACTATCTGAAATATTTGTTGAAAAATTCATAATCCTAAAGACTATTAGTGTCTTCTGATTGTGGAAATTCAGGCTTTTGGGATGATGAACTGTGTGTTGTTCAATATGACTTAGGCTTGTGGCTTAATGACTTCAGCTTTTAGTTTCACACTCCATATCTTCACACTTTTAAGCCCTGTTTCTATATTTAAAGGGATTAAATTTCTGTAAACCATAATTCTGCTTCCAACATTTTATCAAGATTAGAAAATGGATTGGAATCAAGACATTCCTGAGTTCCCTCCTTTACATTCTCCTTTTCCCAGAGCAGCTTCTGTATTCCAACCAATGATGTATTAAGATTTTTTTAAGAAATTCTATGATGGTGATTCACCTTTTGCCACTAGGGCTCCCAGTGGTTAAATTACAGAGGTAACCTATTTTCTTTAATACTAAAGAATTTCAAAACCTTTGAATGATGAAAGGAGAATAAAGTGAAATCTCTATCTATCTGTCTAACTATCTATCTATCTATCTATCTACCTATTAACAAAAGCAAATGACAGAAGATAGAAAACATATCAGCAATTAATATTTTAAAGTCTTATTTTGTCCTGTAAGTTAATTGTAGATGTTCTGTTCTCAGTTCTATCATGTATATCTTATGTTTGGTAAATCCTTTTGTGCTAAGCAACTTGGTGGTTAACTAAGATTTTTATTGCTATGAATTTCTATTATAAACCAAGGTTTCTTAAAAATTAAATGTCAGAAGAGGAAGATGAAATAGCTAGATTAGTGTCTCATTGGATGTTTAAGAATCAACTACGCAATATGACTGCGAAAAAAAAAGAATCTAATTTTTGGATGCGCAGAGTGTCATCTCCAGAAGCAATGGATAAGTAAAAATGTCATTGTGCAAGACCTCAGCTAGCATATATCCTCAATAATGATGAAATAAGTCAGGAAAAGTTAACATAGAATTCATAGCTGTGTTCAAGGACACAGAAAATTGAACGATGGTTGGAAAACAGAGGTTAGCTTGTTTAACTTAGGAAAATAAAGGTTGAAAGGGATATGGTTGATGTTTATATGCATGAAGGTAAATATTAGGCTAGATAAAGCTAATGTTGGAAATGGGTATACACATACCATGAAAATATTAGAGCCTTTTCAGTACAGTAGAAGAAAACTCGATAGATGTATAGTGGAGCTGACATCTTCATTAGATTAGAAGACACATGCAGCAGCATGGAGCTGGATCAGGTTTCTCCTAGTTTTATAGTTCTCAGTATTGATATCCCATTTTCCAGTTGTATTAGGAATATGGCATTACATGTTTTATACAAACACATTGTGATGAGTACGTAAGATGGAGTCAAAACTTGTATCAATGTGAAAAGAAATAGGTAACAAATATCAAATTTACAAACAAGTAAATGCAACTATTAAAAGTATTTCAGAACTTGTATATCTAATAGGCCGAACTTGAAAAAAAAGTAATTCTATATATTCAGTTATAATACTCAAACACTAACAACATAATTTTTAATTTGGAGATGTACTGGATCTGGCTGAGATGGAGTTCATTTTTCCCCCAGCAGCCCTCACAGTGCTGTGCTCTGCATTGGTATCTAGAAAGAGGTTGATAACACACCAGTGTTTTGGCTACTGCTGAGCAGTGTTGGCACAGCATCAGCACTGTCTCCCCAACATTCCAACCCCTCCATCAGTAGGCTGGGGGTAGGCAAGATCTTGGGAGGGGACACAACTAGGACAGCTGACCCAAATTCACCAAAGGTATATTCCATACCATGTAATGTCTGCTTAGACATAAAAGTTAAGGAAAGGAGGAGGATGGGAGGGAATTCATTATTTATAAGTTTTGCCTTCCAGAGCAAAAGCTACAGTTGCTGAAGCTCTGCTCTCTGGAAAGGGGCTGGACACAGCTTGCTGATGGAAAGTAGTGAATAAAATCTGTATTTTTTTTCTTTGCATGTGTGCATTAAATCTCTTGCTTTCGCTTTGGTAAACTGCCTTATCTCAAATCATGAGTTGCTTTCCATTTTGTTTTCTATACCCTGTCCAGCTGAGAAGGGGAAGTGATAGAGTAGTTTGGTAGGTACCTGGCATCCAGCCAAGGTCAACCTACTACAGGAGATTAATTTGATTCAAACCTTTTTTAATTATATAATGTGCATTCAGAATTTGTGGGAATAAGTATTGTTTCATTTCATTATAAACCAGAAAATAAAAAAAAAAGTAGGCCATTGTCAAAAATATTTCAGGGAACATTGTTTTTATGAAAACTTCAATTTTACTGTAATCAGAAGCATTTTGGAGAACCTCAAGCTTTTATCTTGTCTTTGAAAGTGATATACATATATTAATATTTTTTGTACTGGCTTGACAAGATGGAATTACCTCTATAAATTTGTTTATGTTACTAGTATGTTTTCAGTATCTTAACATTGATTAATCTATGTTCAGAATTAACTTAAAATGCAAAAAACTTCTATAATATATAAACTGAAAAAAATAATTACTAGTACAAACTGTTTGCAATGCAATAAGACACTGTATCCTTAATTGTCCAAAAGCATATCAATTCAATTATTGAATAAATCAAATGTAGATAGATTAGATAGTTTTTAATTGATCTTCAAGTCTCAGATAATTCCTCGGGTATTTACCTTCTTTGTTTTGTTTCAATTTATTTCCCATTACAAAATGACAGTCCCAATGTTTGAAGTGCCACAACCTTCAGTATTTACAAAGAAAACACAGCAGTTTAAAAGAAAACACTAATAAACTCACATAAACACAAACATCAACTGCACAACACTATACAAGAATAACATCAGCCTCTGCTCACATCAATGACCTATACATGTCTTCTTAAACATCTGAGAAAATAGATAGAATTTGTACAATGCAAAATCAATACACTATTAGTTCCTTATCCTGACCTACTGTCGCACCATCAGGACTGATATACCTTGGCCATGAAGAGAAAATCCAAGCCTCTGGACTCTATTTCCTACACAAAATAGCTTTTTTGTACTTTTCTGAAAACCCATTAGCATTGGATACAACAATCATTTAAACTAACATACCATCAGTGCAGTAGCATACATTATTTTCTGCCTCAAATAAAACCTTCTTTCCACTCTGACAATGTCTTACTTTTTAAACAAAAGGGAAAAGCTGTTTTCTGCTCCTGTCTACCTGCTCAGCTTTGTTGATGAATTATTGCAGTGACACCCAATTTTTCTGCCTTCCAGATGAGATTAAGCCTGCTTTATACAGTACAGTGGGGAAGCTTCCACTTCTGCTGATGTTTGCATGTTTCAGGATAAAGCAAGTTTTTAGTCTCTGTGGAATATATTTAGTATACTCTATTTTAAATGGTAATGTTTCATAAATTGACTGCAAATGCAATGGAAAATTCTGCTAATGTACATTAAATGGTGACACAACAGTGTGGAAGATGCAGCTTCTGCTAAACTAGATAACAGCATGCAGCAATCAGGATATTGATCTTTAGGAAATTTTTAATAGCATATTACTGTGTTTTATACACTGTATTCTACATTGCTCAAAAGAACCTGCAACAATAAATTTCTGCCTGTAGAGATTGAAGGTTGTTCTGCTTTCTCCCTTTGTTTTTCTCCAAGATGGATTTTGGTTACATTTGGAACTAGGAATAAGAAAAACCAATTCAGAATGATTTCATACAAAACTGTGTGGACAGAGAGAGAAGTGATTTTCCATTTGTAAGTTTTCATTGACTTTTTGTTACTACAACTTTTAGATAACGAAATGCAGGAAAGAGTGCAAATAAAAGCCCAAAACATATAAAAGCAATGAAGAAAACATATATCAAAAGACTTAAATAAATTAAACTATTTCACTGAGAATAATTTCCAAATTAATCATAGTTTTTAATTCCTTTCCACAAAAAAAACCAAAATAAAACAAATCCTAAAGGACTTCCTAGTTTAGAGAAAGGCACAATAAGAATCAATTAGTAGGACTAAATTCAGATATATGTACTCAAGGAAATATATATTTAATGGCTAACTGATTCTTTATTAAGAAGGATATGAATTCCATACACTTTTTGTCTTAATCAAAATGATAAACATTACCAGAACCA